>NC_133326.1:618095788-618213288 GCF_042186555.1 Aquarana catesbeiana
TATGTTACTTGATAATACCGCAAACATCCAGGAAACACAAAATTGCAGTAAAAAAACAAACTAAAGCGAATTCTATGACAAAAAAAAAAAGCAACACACTACTCAAATATTTGGTAAAATTATAAAAGGCGAGGTTTGCACCGAGTAAATAGATACCCTACATGTCAAACCTTAAATTTTGTGTGAGCCACTGAAATGGTGACAAACTTCAGTACCCGATATTTTCTATAAGCAACTCTTCAAATGCCCCCTATAGGTCATCTGTTTAGTGTTACAGAGGAGGTCTTGTGCTGTACAGGAATGACCCGGACAGGCCGGGTTTTGACAGCTGTGCCTGGGTTTGTGTCCTCCTGACACCCGGACACAGCGGGCATAGGCTCCAGACCAGTCCCCGGCTCCAGCCCCAGTGTGAGAAGTACCTGCAGCAGGCCAGCAGACCCCCAGCGTCACCAGTACACAGCAATATGGTTGCCACCCTCATCCCTTTAAACCCGAACACATATTAATTACACGGGTTTTGTGGCTGATTAAGGTGGTAATTAAACTCACTTAGTGCCTTATCTGCATTTAATTAGCCTCAGAACCCCAGTAATTCAAAGGTGTTCAGGTTTAAAAGGATGAGGTGGCACCATGCCTCAAACCCCCCCCCCCCCCCCCCCCCCTGCATTAGAATAGATGCTTCTTGGGAGCGGCCAGACTGACTCTCCCCCCCCCCCCCCCCCCCCCCCCCCCCCAGAAGAACCCCCGCAATGTGCCCATCTGGCAGCTGAAGATCTCTCTCTCTCTCTCTCTCTCTCTCTCTCTCTCTCTCTCTCTCTCTCTCTCTCTCTCTCTCTCTCTCTCTCTCTCTCTCTCTCTCTCTCTCTCTCTCTCTCTCTCTCTCTCTCTCTCTCTCTCTCTCCTCTCTCTCTCTCTCTCTCTCATCGCAAAAAGACACACGGGACCCTTTTGTATGCGGACCGCGGCCACCCCAGACCTGTGTGAACCCTCCATAGAGAGCCGGTCACAACTCGCCTGTCATGTGAATTGGATGCGCTTTTCACCAAATCCAATTCGCACATAGGTAAACCCAGCCTAATGGCCCGTACCCACGATCCGAATATCGTACGACAGATCGTGCAACTTTTTTTCGCTTAATAGTCGCACATAGGAATTGCTATCGGATGAATTGTCGGCTCTCGAAAGTAGCGTACACACGATCCGATGATCGCGCGATTCTTCCTCGGACGGCCGTTCTGCGTTGTGTGCAGGAGGAGGACCCCCCGAGATTTAAGGGACTTGTAAAGTGCATTTTTAACCCCTTCAATACCCGACACTTAGACCCCTTCCTGCCCAGGACAATTCTCAGCTTTCAGCGCTGTCGCACTTTGAATGACAATTGCGCGGTCATCCAACACTGTACACAAACACATTTTTTTATCGTTCTCTTCCCACAAATAGAGATTTCTTTTGGTGGTATTTGATCACCTGCGCAACAAATAAAAAAAGACCGAAAATTTTGAAGAAAAAACAAGTTTTTTTTGTTTTTTTTTGTTTCTGTTAAAAATTTTTGTAAATAAGTATGTTTTCTCCAATGACGGGCACTGATGGGCACTCATAGGCGGCACTGATGGGTACTTATGGGTGCACTGATAGGTGGCACAGATGGGCACTGATAGGTGGGTACTGATGGGCATGGATGGGCACTGACAGGTGGCACTGATGACGCTCATGGTGGCATTGCTGGACATCACTGATGTCTGTTAGTACATACTGGTGCCCATTTGTGGATTTTGGGGATTGGGCATTCATTTGAACATGTGGATGGCCATGGGGTACATACCTGGCCATCAACATGTTGCCCCTTCCCTGGTGGTCCTAGTGCTGTCTTGGTGGTCCAGTGTGGTCATCTGAGCGGGGCTGTGCTGATAATCAGCGCAGACCCCCCCTGTCAGGAGTTTTGCCGATAGGCTCTCCTCTACTTGCGTCTGTCAGACACAAGTGAGGAAAAGCCGATCAATGGCTCTTCCTGTTGACATCGTGATCAGCTGTGATTGGACACGGCTGATCACGTGGTAAAGAGCCTCCGCCGGAGAAGACTCCGATGTACGGAGAGGGCTCGGATGTACGGTGAGGGCTCGGATGTACGGAGAGGGGCTCGGATGTACGGTGAGGGCTCGGATGTACGGAGAGGCTCGGATGTACGGTGAGGGCTCGGATGTACGGTGAGGGCTCGGATGTACGGTGAGGGCTCGGATGTACGGAGTGGGCTCGGATGTACGGTGAGGGCTCGGATGTACGGTGAGGGCTCGGATGTACGGAGTGGGCTCGGATGTACGGTGAGGGCTCGGATGTACGGTGAGGGCTCGGATGTACGGTGAGGGCTCGGATGTACGGTGAGGGCTCGGATGTACGGTGAGGGGCTCGGATGTACGGTGAGGGCTCGGATGTACGGTGAGGGCTCGGATGTACGGAGAGGGCTCGGATGTACGGTGAGGGCTCGGATGTACGGTGAGGGCTCGGATGTACGGTGAGGGCTCGGATGTACGGTGAGGGCTCGGATGTACGGAGAGGGCTCGGATGTACGGTGAGGGCTCGGATGTACGGTGAGGGCTCGGATGTACGGTGAGGGCTCGGATGTACGGTGAGGGCTCGGATGTACGGTGAGGGCTCGGATGTACGGAGAGGGCTCGGATGTACGGAGAGGGCTCGGATGTACGGAGATGTACGGAGAGGGCTCGGATGTACGGTGAGGGCTCGGATGTACGGTGAGGGCTCGGATGTACGGAGAGGGCTCGGATGTACGGTGGAGGGCTCGGATGTACGGGGTGATCTCGGATGTACGGAGAGGGCTCGGATGTACAGAGAGGGCTCGGATGTACGGTGAGGGCTCGGATGTACGGTGAGGGCTCGGATGTACGGTGAGGCTCGGATGTACGGGGTGATCCGAGAGCCCTGATACACCTTGGTGTACTCACTCAGAGGCAGGAGGGAGATGGATGGTGAGCTCACTCACCCCTTGGCAATCAGCACCTCTCATCCCGATGTCTCTGAGGCTGCTGGACTTCAAATCTCCGGCCCCAACATTCCTTTCCTGAGGCTCAGTGCCGGGGATTAGAGTGTTGGGCAGACAGAGGGGTGGGGTGCAGATGGTGCCCTCTCTCCTCTTTCCTCTCCCGTCTGTCTGTGTGGGGGAGGGGGGATTGTTAGGCTCCATGCACTCTGAAGCTCAAAAAAGCTTTTCTGGACTCCTGATTGCTGGCAGAAAACTCTGATTGAAAAAACAACGTGCCTTTAACAGCGTTTTGTACTAGCATTTATGGGCGTTTTTTTAGCGTTGGCATTTATGGGCGTTTTTAATAAAAATACACAGAGGACACTCCAAAAATCTCACAATGCATTGAAAAAATAGAACGCCGAGCGTTAATTAACGCGCGTTATGAGCGTTTATCGGCGTTTGGCGTTTTTTTTTTGGTGGTGAAAAACGGCACTTTGAGCGCGAATTTCTGGCGTTCAGAAAAAAGCCCAAAAACTCCACTGCTCATTAAAGCTACAAAAACGCCCTGTGTGTGTATGGACACATAGGATAACATAGAGGGGAGTTTTATTGGTTTTTAAAAAAAACAAAACACCCCAAACTCCAATAAACTCAGTTTATCAGCTCCAGTGTGAATGGAGAGTGTTGGCTTTGGACAGTATGAAAGAGAGTGTAAGAGAAACTCTCGGCTCAGACAATCACAGCCGGAAACCCTGCCGTGAAGTCATAGTCCAGTCTGAATAAAGTGTACGGGTATCAGGCAGTTTGGAGCCCGGACACATGATTCCAAACCCGAACTGTCCGGGTGAATCCCGGACAGGTGGGGGCAAACCCTACTACAGACCTGGCAGTGAAAGGGTTAAAGACACTTTAATCATCCATTCTTTTTTTCAGGAACGAAGTTAGTGTAGCTGGGTACCAGACTACATCAGTATGAGAACACTGGGCTGTCCTGATACCACTTTTTTTAAGACGGAGTACAAGTACCGATACCGAGTACGATCGCTGATACCGATTACTGATACTTTTATTTTTAATGTCACGTAACAGTGTTTTTTTTTTTTTTTTTTTTGTTTTTTTTTGTTTTTTTTTTTTTTTTACATTTTTTTTTGTTTACAATGCTTTCTTTTTTTCTTCTTTTTTTTAGAGAGGGGGGGGGGATGGTGTCTGACTTGTTTTTTTTTTTTTTATTTACATTTTTATTACAATCTTTTTTTTTTTTTATTATTATTATTTATTGCAATACTTTGTGTTTTTTTTTTTTTTTTTTTTTTTTAATCGGCCCTGTTGGGGGGCTTTGGTGAGATATCAGAGGTTTTAATAGACCCCCCTGATATCTCCCCCTTGAGACATGGAAAGAGACAGAGGATAGAGATTCCCCAGTCCCTTTCTCTGTAGCCTCAGCTGTACTGAGAATGAATGGAGAGAAGACCTCTCCATTCATAATCTGACACATCGTAATCACAGGAGGTCACAATGTATCCGTTATGTGAATGGACAGAGTCAGCTGACTGTTCATATAGAAAAGAAGGAGGAGGACATAGAGGGGGACAGCGGAACGAGGGGGGGGGGGGGGGGACAGCGGAACGGAGGGGGGACTGGAGGAGGATGTGGTGACAGTCAGCGGTGATCGTGTGGTGGGGGGAGTTACAAGCACCGATCACCACAGTATAGATTTCACTAAAGCAGCTGGAAGCCACGGGGGGGAAAAGCTTGTACCTCCCCCACTCACCGATCACCGCTGACTGTACAGGTATCGGGGGAAGCATCAGGAGCATTTGGCTGAGTACAAGTACTTGGGGAAATGCTCGGTATCGGGACAACCCTAGAAAACACCTTGCTGTAAAGTTGTTGTGCGGTTGCTGTGTTCTCCTCCAGCCAGCAGGGGGGAGAGATAAGTACTTTGAACTTAAAGGACTTTGATACAGAACGCCCCTTGTATATAGAATTGTGTGAACATTGAATGTCCTTGTCTCGCCTTTGTCTGAATATTAACCCTTCAGGTTCTCTTTTACCCGTTGATGGGTGGTCACTGTAGTGTTTTGCTGTGTCTGTAGGGGTCAGGACCTTTGCAAGGTTGTGGTGGAGAACAGAGGACCATCCTAACCAGAGGCTCGTTCTGGGGGGGGGGGGGTAGCGCTACATTAGAAAGTGGAAGATATGAACATTTTTAATTGTTTCCACCGCCCCCCCCACCCACACCTTCCGAAGTCACCGATCGTCTTCATGTAAAGTCAACAACTCATGATTGATGGAATTGTGGTCAGTTAATAGATGACAGGGAGGAAAGCGAGCGATTAACTCCACAGGATGATAAGGGATGTAATAAGAAAGTGGGGGAGTAACATTTAGTCTGTAATTTAATTAAAAAGAAGCAAACGTTTAGAAGGTAAACCCGGATTGTGGAGAGGAGAGAAGCTCTTATAAATAGGCTGATCTCCAGGTAAATATGGGAGTGTAGACAATGGAGTCCTGAGATCGACAGCCAGACTCCGGGAAGATCGTCTAAAGCCAAGAATATTGGTTTACAAACATCTCACCTGGGGGGACTTTATATGAAGATTTATTTATATATATATATATATATATATATATATATATATATATATATATATATATATATATATATATATATATATATATATATTCAGTGCCTTGAAAAAGTATTCATACCCCTTGAAATTTTCCACACTTTGTCATGTACAACCAAAACGTAACTGTATTTAATGGGATTTTATGTGATGGACCAACACAAAGTGTCACATAATTGTGAAGTGGAAGGAAAATGATAAATGATACAAAATAAATATGTATATATATAAGGGTGAGGTGCACTACAGTCTCAGATGGCCGTGCTTAGCAATCAAGCCCTCCCACAGGCTTCGACATAGAAAAAATCCAAAAACAAGGGATTGCTGCACAAACTGTATTTAATATATATATTATACTATATTATCAAAAGTATTGGGACGCCTGCCTTTACACGCACATGAACTTTAATGACATCCCAGTCTTAGTCCGTAGGGTTCAATATTGAGTTGGCTCTGCCCTTTGCAGCTATAACAGATTCAACTCCTCTGGGAAGGCCGTCCACAAGGTTTAGGAGTGTGTCTATGGGAATGTTTGACCATTCTTCAAGAAGAGCATTTGGGAGGTCAGACACTGATGTTTGGATGAGAAGGCCTGGCTCGTAGTCTCCACTTTAATTCATTCCAAAGGTGTTCTGTCGGGTTGAGGTCAGGACTCTGTGCAGGCCAGTCAAGTTCCTCCACCCCAAACTCGCTCATCGATGTCTTTATGGACCTTGCTTTGTGCAAATCATTTGGTGGAGGGGGGATTATGGTGCGGGGGTTGTTTTTTGGGGGTTGGGCTTGGCCCTCTTACTGTAGTTCCAGTGAAGGGAACTCTTAAAGTGGTTGTAAACCCCACTTGGTGATTTTTATCTATAGGAGAGCCAATAATAAGACATGCCTGGAGGTAAAATGAATATCTCCCGAAAGTGCGCCATTTAGGAAATATTTAAGGGGATTTCCAGTTTTTTTATTTTTTGTATTTTTTTTTTCCTTGAAAATCACCCCCCATGTTGTTCGCACCAAAACCTATAGAGGGCGGCATTAATATGTAATGTAGTTTTTTTTTTTTTAATGTCATTTATTTTTAAAAAAATGACTTAGCAGTCCCCTCCGAGCCCGTTCCTATCTTGAGTGTGGGCATCCGAAACCCGCTGGTATGTCCTTCCGGGATATGGTGCTGCTGGCTACCCAGCATGTACCTCCCGATCCTGCGCATAAACACCATAGCGATGCTACAAGCGGGCAAGTATTGCCTTCCAGGATTGATGACAATCATATTCCAGGAGACGCTGCGCGGCCGGACATGACGTTCCTCACCGCGGCTCGGTACTGTGGAAGTAAGGAGAACAATTTTTGCTTGGAACAAAAATAAAAAAATACCCCCCAATGAGAATACGGGAACTTGTCACGAAACGTGCGGAGGAGTTGATAAAATGCCTGGAACTCCACCCTGCATGCAGCCGGTGACATCACCAGGGTATGCGCTCTGAAGGTCCAGCATACCTTGCCGGAACTTCAGCGCTTCTTACCGGAACCAATAGGGCTCCCACACTCATGCACGGGAGTGACGTCATCGCGGCTCTGGCCAATCACATAGCCGGAGTGCGTGAACCCGGAAGAAAGACGGGGGGAAGATGTCAGCCCATGAAGAGGCTTCGTTTCAAGGTGAGTATTTCATAATGTGCTAGTATACCATCCACCCCACACATTATACCATCGGCTTGCAGGTTGGTTTTTATTTTTTTGCATCGTCTGCCCTATAAATCCCTTATACAGCCCACTTCCTGTTTCTTGTCTGGTCATTAGTCTAGGATTATGACATCATTCACAATGCTCTCTCTCACTCTCATGAGAGATTGCCGGGGGGGGGGGGGGGGGGGGCAGTCATAAGAGGGCCAATGAGAGCTGCAGAGCTGGAGGTGTGCCTCTGTGTGTCTGTGGAAGTCCAAGAAGTGAACAGGCAGCAGCTTCAGCTGCCCACACTTAAAATGAATGCAGCCAGTGGAGGGAGATTTTGGTAATATTTGGCATATTTGGTAAGTACAGAATGGCAGTATATATAAATGAATATGCAAAGTGATTGGATGGAAGCTTCAGAATGGCAAAGATGTTTATTAGAAATTAAGTGAGCAGACTGCAGTTCCCTTTTTAAAGTGGTTGTAAATTCCCCCTCCCCCCAAAAAAAAAAAAACCTGCAAGACAAAGGCATAATGAGCTAGTAGTGCATTGCATACTAGCTCATTATGAAATACCTTAGATTCGAAGCCCCCACAGTGGTCCCAGTACACCACTCCGGTCTGCGACATCGCTCCCGGAGTTACTTCCGGGTACCGCGGGCTCCGGCGCTGTGATTGGCCGGAGCCGCGATGACATCACTGGTAACGGCAGACTAGCTGAAGCAACGGCACGAACGTCCTGTTGCTTCAGTGCGCATGTGCCGATGACGTCACTGGTAACGGCACACTATCTTCAGTGCGCATGTGCCGATGACGTCACTGGTAACGACACACTATCTTCAGTGCGCATGTGCCGATGACGTCACTGGTAACGACACACTATCTTCAGTGCGCATGTGCCAATGACGTCACTGGTAACGACACACTATCTTCGGTGCACATGCTGATACAGAGGATATGTGCAGGTTTAGTAGATATCCAGGGTAGCTACAGGTAGGTCTTATTATAGGCTTTCCTGTAGTAAAAAGCGGTCTGTAAGGGTTTACAACCACTTCAGCCCCGGACCATTTGGCTGGCCAAAGACCAGAGCACTTTTTGCAATTCGGCACTGCGTCGCTTTAACTGACAATTGCGCGGTCGTGCGGCGTGGCTCCCAAACAAAATTGACATCCTTTTTACCACACAAATAGAGCTTTCTTTTGGTGGTATTTGATCACCTCTGCAGTTTTTTATTTTTTGCGCTATAAAAAAAAAATTGCGACAATTTTGAAAAAAAAAAAGCAAGAATTTTTACTTTTTGCTATAATAAATATCCCCAAAAAATATATAAAAAAAACATTTTTTTTCCTCAATTTAGGCTGATATGTATTCTTCTACATATTTTTGGTTAAAAAAAATCGCAATAAGCGTTTATTGATTGGTTTGCGCAAAAGTTATAGCATTTACAAAATAGGGGATAGTTTTATGGCATTTTTATTAATATTTTTTTTTTTTTTTTACTAGTAATGGTGGCGATCAGCGATTTTTATCGTGACTGCGACATTATGGTGGACACGTTGGACACTTTTGGTGCGATTTTTGGGACCATTCACATTTATACAGTGATCAGTGCAATTAAAAATGCATTGATTGCTGTGTAAATGTGACTGGCAGTGAAGGGGTTAACCACTAGGGGGCAGTGTAGGGGTTAAGTGTGTCCTAGGGAGTGATTCTAACTGTGGGGGGGGAGGGGCTACGTGTGACACGACACTGATCACTGCTCCCGATTACATGGAGCAGAGATCAGTGTCCTGTCACTAGGCAGAACGGGGAGATGCTTGTTTACATCAGCATCTCCCCTTCTTCCTCTCCGTGAGACGATCGCGGGTACCCCTGCGTACATCGAGTCCACTCATGGAGCTCCCGGCGGGCGCACGTGCAAGCCGCCTCTTTAAGGGCAACGTACAGGTAGGTGATTCTGCCTGTACGTGCCCTTCTGCCGCAGTATATCTGCGTGAGGCGGTCGGGAAGCGGTTAGGGCGTCAGCCCACCAAGACATTTTCCTTCATAAATTTAGGTCAATATGTATTCTACTCCATACAGTCAGGTCCATAAATATTGGGACATGGACACAATTCTAATCTTTTTGGCTCTATACACCACAATAGATTTGAAATGAAACGAACAAGATGTGCTTTAACTGCAGACTTTCAGCTATAATTTGAGAGTATTTACATCCAAATCAGGTGAACGGTGTAGCAATTACAACAGTTTGTATATGTGCCTCCCACTTTTTAAGGGACCAAAAGTAATGGGACAGATTAACAATCATCCATCAAACTTTCACTTTATAATACTTGGTGGGAAATCCTTTGCAGTGAATTACAGCCTGAAGTCTGGAACACATAGACATCACCAGACGCTGGGTTTTATCCCTGGTGATGCTCTGCCAGGCCTTTACTGCAACTGTCTTCAGTTCCTGCTTGTTCTTGGGGCATTTTCCCTTCAGTTTTGTCTTCAGCAAGTGAAATGCATGCTCAATCGGATTCAGGTCAGGTGATTGACTTGGCCATTGCTTATCATTCCAATTGTTTCCCTTAAAAAAACCTCTTTCGCAGTATACTTCGGGGCCTTGTCCATCGGGTGAGGCCCAGGCAGGGACCCTCAGGAATGTGGGCGGCGTCTCAAGCCCTCACCCACACTGGAGCTGATCTTGTATGTTTTGTACGAGCCACTGGAGCAGTACACAAGAGTCTTTTATGTCAGTGAGCCTTAACCACTTTCCCTCTGGAAAATTTACCCCCCCTTCATGACCAGGCCATTTTTTAGTGATACGGCACTACGTTCTTTAACTGACAATTGCACGTTGTACCCAAATAATGTTACATAGTAGGTGAGGTTGAAAAAAGACACAAGTCCATCAAGCCCAACCTATGTGTGTGATTATGTGTCAGTATTACATTATATATCCCTGTATATTGCGGTCATTCAGGTGATTATCTAATCATTTTTTGAAGCTATCAGTGCTCCCCGCTGAGACCACCGCCTGTGGAAGGGAATTCCACATCCTTGCCGCTCTTACAGTAAAGAACCCTCTACGTAGTTTAAGGTTAAACCTCTTTTCTTCTCATTTTAATGTGTGGCCACGAGTCTTGTTAAACCTGCAAAAAAGTTTTATCCCTATTGTGAGGTTACCAGTACAGTATTTGTATATTGAAATCATATCCCCTCTCCAGCGTCTCTTCTCCAGAGAGCATAAGTTCAGAGCTCACAACCTTTCCTCATAATGAATATCCTCCAGACCCTTTACTAGCTTTGTTGCCCCTCTTTGTACTCGCTCCATTTCCAGTACATCCTTCCTGAGCACTGGTGCCCAGAACTGGACAGCATACTCCAGGTGCGGCCAGACCAGAGTCTTGTAGAGCGGGAGAATTATCGTTTTATCTCTGGAGTTGATCCCCTTTTTAATGCCAATATTCTGTTTGCTTTGTTAGGAGCAGCTTGGCATTGCATGCCATTGCTGAGCCTATCATCTACTAGGACCCCCAGGTCCTTTTCCATCCTAGATTCCCCCAGAGGTTCTCCCCCCCAGTCTATAGATTGCATTCAGATTTTTGCCACCCAAATGCATTATTTTACATTTTTCTAAATTGAACCTCATTTGCCATGTAGTTGCCCCTCCCCCATTCATTTGTTCAGATCTTCTTGCAAGGTTTCCATGTTCTGCGGAGAAGTTATTGCCCTGCTTAGCTTAGTATCGTCTGCAAATACAGAGATTGAACTGTTTATCCCATCCTCCAGATCGTTTATGAACAAATTAAATAGGATTGGTCCCAGCACAGAACCCTGGGGGACCCCACTACCCACCCCTGACCATTCTGAGTACTCCCCATTTATCACCACCCTCTGAACTCGCCCTTGTAGCCAGTTTTCAATCCATGTACTCACCCTATGGTCCATGCCAATTTTGTACAGTAAAGGTTTATGGGGAACTGTGTCAAATGCTTTTGCAAAATCCAGATACAGCACGTCTACGGGCATTCCTTTATCTAGATGGCAACTCACCTCCTCATAGAAGGTTAGTAGATTGGTTTGGAAAGAACGATTCTTCATGAATCCATGCTGATTACTGCTAATGAAACCGTTCTCATTACTAAAATCTTGTATATAGTCCCTTTATCATCCCCTCCAAATGTTTACATACTATTGATGTTAGGCTAACTGGTCTGTAATTCCCAGGGATGTGTTTTGGGTCCTTTTTAAATATTGGTGCTACATTGGCTTTTCTCCAATCAGCTGGTACCATTCCAGTCAGTAGACTCAGTAAAAATTAGGAACAATGGTCTGGCAATTACTTGACTGAGTTCCCTGAGTACCCTCGGGTGCAAGCCATCTGGTCCCAGTGATTTATTAATGTTAAGTTTCCCAAGTCTAATTTTAATTCTGTCCTCTGTTAACCATGGAGGTGCTTCCTGTGATGTGTCATGAGGATAAACACTGCAGCTTTGGTTACTGAAGCCCCCCGATTCCCTCGTGAATACTGAGGAGAAGAATAAATTCAATACCTTTGCCATCTCCCCATCCTTTGTAACCAGATGTCCTTCCTCATTCTTTATGGGGCCAATATGGTCTGTCCTCCCTTTTTTACTGTTTACATACTTAAAGAATTTCTTGGGATTTTTTTGCTCTCCTCCGCTATGTGTCTTTCATGTTCTATCTTAGCCGTCCTAATTGCACCCTTACATTTCTTATTGCATTCCTTATAAAGTCTGAATGCTGATAAAGATCCCTTAACCTTGTATTTTTTGAAGGCCTTCTCCTTTGCTTTTATGTGCATTTTTACATTGGAGTTAAGCCATCCAGGACTTTTGTTCGCTCTTTTTTAAATGTATTACCCAATGGGATACATTGGCTAATGCCCTTATTTAATATGCTCTTAAAGGAAACCCATCTCTCCTCCATGTTCTTTGTTCCTAAGATTTTATCCCAGTTTATGCCTTTTAGCAAGGTTTGTAGTTTAGGGAAGTTGGCTCTTTTGAAATTCAGTGTCTGCATTCCCCTTATGTTTCCTTTTTGTGTGATTTATACTGAAGCCAATTGACCTGTGGTCGCTGTTACCTAAATTGCCCCATATTTCCACATCTGTGATCAGGTCTGTATTGTTGGTAATCAGTAGATCTAGTAATGCTTTATTTCTAGTTGGTGCGTCTACCATCTGACCCATAAAATTGTCCTGCAAGACATTTAGGAACTGGCGAGCCTTAGACAAATGCGTGGTTCCCTCCGCCCAGTCTATGTCTGGATAATTAAAATCACCCATTATGATAACACTTCCCATCCTTGCTGCTAATACAAATTGTGATGTCAATATCAGACACCTTGCCCTTGGTATCAGTTGTGATTCTTAAAGTGTAAGTAAACCCCCCTATCTTTTCAGCCAAGGAAGCTGCCAACTTTGCCTCTGTTTAATCTACAACTGCCATGATGCTGCACGTGTGATCAGTTATGACACCAGCCATTGGATGGTTTGACAGTTTGGTTGAGAGCACAACCAATGGGAGTGTTACATTTCCGGCACGTGCCGGACATGAAACTGTTTTATGGATGGGTTTTACTTCTGCTTCAAAAGGCAATAAGAGCTCCTTAAAGCGGGGGTCCACCTGTCTATCGTTTTGGTTTTTTTTTTTAGTTCATTCACAAACTTTTCTTCTCAGCATTACATACTCACATATTGTGTGTAATATGTCCGCCTGTGTCAGATTTCATCAGAAAGAATAACTTATATTATTCACTGCAGGCGGTTTCCATCTTCATTGTGGGCATTTGAAGCCCACAAGCATTTATTTCCTGGATGTGGTGAATGCTGTGCTCCCAGCATTCACCGCTTATTCCCGCACATGCTCAGTGGCATCCTGGGAAGCCTGAGACTAGCTCCCAGGAGACTGTGCGGTGTCTGGGAGAGGATAGAAACACGCCTACTCCCACGGGAGGAGAACCAGGAAGTGCAAAGAAGAATAGAAAAATAAAAGGTAATTACGGCGATTTAAATTTTTTTAAACGGCATGTCAGCATCTAGGCAAGGAAGAGAATACATACAGATATTGTTCAAAATTTGGGTGGAACCCTGCTTTAACTGTTTTTTAATCCCCTCAATATGAACTTGTTTCTTCATCTCCAGAAACTGGTGACGAAATATGAGAGATCACCTTGGGGTGGCCACTTTCCAAAAAAGGGGTAATTTTGGAGGTGCTGGCATTTTTATTTGGTATGTTTAATACTTTCGGAAATAAGAGAAACAGGATTTTTTCCCCAAAATGTGCTGTTCCTCCATGTCTGTTATAGTTACATAGTTAGTAAGGTTGAATAAACTCACTCAGTCCATCCTGAGTGAGTGTGGGGTCCTGTCCACAATTGGTCCCCACCCCAAGGAGCCCACAATCCAAGGTCCCCAACTCACATTCATATACTAGGGCCAACATTGGACAGAAGCCAATTAACCTACCAGCATGTCTTCAGAGTGTGTGAAGAAACCCACGCAGGCACAGGGAGAACATACAAACTCCAGGAAGGTAGTGTCGTGGTTGGGATTCGAACCAGCAACACTTTTTACTGCTAGGCAAGAGTGCTACCCACTACACCACTGTGCCGCACCTGTCCTGGTGACCATTACCACTGAGACAGAACGGGTCTGATAATCCAGAACTTCAGAGTTATCACCAGAGTGAGAAATAAGAGTAAATCCTCCAATTGGAAGGCCTGTTCCTGTGACAACTCTCAGATTCGGGAATTGGAGAGATTTTGTCTCATTCCCTGTTGCTTCCCAAGAACATGAAGTGAAGGGAAATCTCCACGGCAGAACACAGATAGCAACAAAAAAAACCCAAATAACATGATGGGATTTGAACCCTTCCCTCTTCAACACAAATATAAAGAAAAAAAGGTTGGGCTTTTCATACCCCTTGACTGACATCATCCCATTGGTGGTTGTTTGTAAGGGTCAGGGTACACAGTTCTTATTTATTTGGAACACTGTGTACTAATTTCCCTTTTTAATTCTCAGAATTTCCAGTCAGAGGAAGAAGGTGAAGGCACCAAATCCAAAGAGGGAGTTGTCTACCCTTCCCATTGAAACGGTTTCTGCTTTTGGTATCATTTCACATTAATGTCATCTTTGGATTTGGTGCCCCCACCACCATCTGTTCACTGCTGAACTAACATTAAATTAGTAGAATGTCTTTCACAATGTCACTTTCTCTTTCCATATACAGTGGAACCTCGGTTTGCGAGTAACGCGATTAACGAGCACTGTATTTCTAAAAATCCTAACTCGGTTTATGAGTGTTGTCTCTCAAAACGAGCAGGATTCAAGCTAAAAGCGGTGTGCAGTACCGCTTTTGGCCTAAGGTGGGAGGGCGCCGAAGGGGGCCGAACAGCGCCAATCGTTGACGTTCGGAAATGCACGGAAAGGCCCGAGGACAATTCGGCTGACCTCGGCAAACCTCGGAAAGGCTCGTGAGTCTTTCCGAGGTTTGCCGAGGTCAGCCGAAGTGTGCTCGGGCCTTTTCGGCCGTTTCTGAGGCTCTCCGGCGCCTCTGGCCGCATGCGGTATTGCATCTAATTGAAGTCGATGCGGAACAAATTATTTTCGTTTCCATTGACTTCAATGGGAAAACTCGCTTTGATATGCGAGTACTTTGGAACGGATCCGAGGTTCCACTGTACTAACATCACACATGTTTGGCCTGTTTGTTCTATACAATATATACAGCAGCTATTCTCAGCTAGGGTTGCTCCAGAGGTTGCCTGGAGTTTCTTGAGCTGTGGTTGGTTGACCTCCCATCTGATTGTGTTTGCATAGTTTCGGGTCCAGTGCCACTTCACACCGCCATCAGCATGACACCAATGATCTTTATGACGGTCTGTAAATGTGGCATTCTGGCCACCAATGTAGGAAGAATTTTCTTTCCATTGATCATATGTGTAAGAGGGACATTCTTTCCATTGGCCATTAATGTAAGAGGGACATTCTTTCCATTGGCCATTAATGTAAGAGGGACATTCTTTCCATTGACCACCAATGGAGGGAGTCATCCTTCCCACTGACTCCTATGAATTAATTCAAGGGTTCCTCTAGTGTAAAAGGGGTTGATATATGATGTTGGCATATGAAAAGGGCAGACCAGGCAGCTGCCCGGGCCCCAGACTACACTCCATGCGTATATATACACGGCCTATACCTGCAAACATTATACCTGCAGCCATAATATGACTCATTTACAGAGACTAGACTTATGGTGTTTCCCACCGCCATCCCATGGCTGAAGGGTGATCCAGTGGTGAAGTATGGGGCAAGATTCCTCACCCTGCTGTCATTTCTCATTATATTTATTAGAGAAAAGAAGAAAAAAACCTTCACATACAAAGACAATTAAGGTATGACCAATCTTTATTGGAGATAAATCCATAGAAGGAAACGATTGTTGGGCTTCGGAGAACATCGGAGATCAGTCATGGTTATCCTAGGACTCCTCAAAGGCGGGGCCTTTTTACACCCCTAAACCTTCGGATGATTGAGAGGAAGGCGAAAACCCCCCCCAGTCAGATGGGCTCCAAGGGGGAAAAAATTCCTTCCTGACCCCCTAAGGCGATCGGATTGTCCCTGAATCATCAGTCTAGGGTGCCCAGTTCATCTCATATAGAGAAAAAACATACATTTTATGCACAATGCCAAGATTATGCCCAAAGTGTATGTATGTTATGTATGGTACTATGTAGACATGATATGTCTACATAGACATGTTATGTATGGTTCTATGTATTGCAGGTATGTATGCAATAAAACACACTTACCTGCTTGTTCACAATCATCTTTGGGGCTCATTTAGAATATATGCATTGAGCGTCCCCACAGATCAGTGCCCCCCCACTGATCAGTGCCTCCGCCCGCTGCACCGATTCCTCATGTTTTCTGTGCCCAGCCCCCTACAGGAGGACCAGTGGTACCCCCCTATTGGTGGCCCTGGTGGTGCTATGTAGACGTGCTGTGTATGATGGTATGTATGGTTCTATGTATGCAGGTATGTATGCAATAAAACACTTACCTGCTTGTTCACAATCATCTTTGGGGCTCATTCAGAATATACGCATTGAGCATCTGCACAGATCAGTGCCCCCCCACTGATCAGTGCCTCCGCCCGCTGCACCGATTCCTCATGTTTTCTGTGCCCAGCCCCCTACAGGAGGACCAGTGGTACCCCCTTATTGGTGGCCCTGATGGTGGTATGTATAGTGGTATGTATGGTGCTAGGTAGGCATGCTGTGTATGGTGGTATGTATGTTGCTATGTATGGTGGAGGGATATCAAATCCAGTACTCCTCCTCCTGTTGCCATCTCACACCAGGCACATCTCTGTTAATGTCAAATCCCCTCGGATGGTGGCAATGAGGCTCTTCCCTTGGATGGTGGGGACCAGGCTCTGCCCTTGGATGGTGGCGACCAGGCTCTCTATTGATGTCACTGTCCCTCAGATGGTGGTAATGAGGCTCTACCCTCTGATGTTGGCGACGGGGCTCTCTGACGTCATTGCCTCTTAGATGGTGGTAATAAGGGTCTTCCCTCAAATGATGGTAAGGAGGCTCTCTGTTGATGTCATTGTCCCTTGGATGGTGGTGAGGAGGCTCTCTGTTAATGTCATTGCCGCTCGGATGGTGGTGATGAGGCTCTCTGTTGATGTTGCTGGTTTTCCAGTGGTGATTATTAGGCCACTGGCTGCAATTCACATTCTTGCTCAGGTAGGTGAATCCGTCAAATTTCTTCTGCTTCCATGGATCTATCGGCCTCTCATGGTCTACATTTTGAATGAATTCTTCCGCTGGAACTCCTTCACTCAGGTGTTCGTTATGAATCTGGAAAGAGAAAAAAAGTATTTTGTCAATGTTTCTGACTGATACAGAAAAAAATCCCTAGAAATCTCCCATTCTCATTGCGCTGGGACTCCTCCCTTATCCGTATACTTACATGTCGAGATGGAAATGGTGGCGGTGAATTCCCTTTCTCTGTCTCCTTCCAGTCCACCTTCCAAAAGAAGGGGTGTTCTCTGATATCTTTTACTCGGCTCATCCGCTTCTCTTGGTTTTTACATAAGAACTGTAAAGAGAAAAAAAATTGAATAAGGTACACTGGAATAACATGAACAATCTATGAACAATTTAATATTTGATTCTGACAGTTACATATTTCAGTTTCTATTGTTTTGCCTTCTAACCTGCTACTATGTTCTGATTGGATTGGATGGTAGCATGGTGCCTTATTTATGTCATATTAGTTCAGAATAGTTCTTAAAGGAAAGAAACATCAGATATTTTGTAATTATGAATTAGGAATGTATTAAAAATGAGCTTTCTATGAAATCTGCACCTGCCATGATTTTTCTTATGACTCTGGCAGTCCCAGGGGAGTTCTATATGTTGTCTGTGCAAGGAATCTCCCCAGAAATGTAATTCTATGTGTGTGCGATTGGCCCCATCACTATCCAACGGAACCACCCAGACCATCAATTAAAAAGTTTTTAATTTAAGGGTTTTAGGGGACACAATGGCTGCAGGTTTCCTCACACATCCTCTGCAATAGGATTTCCATCTTTTGGATTGTACTTTCTATGACTTTTCCATGTCTAAAGGGACACAAGGGCTGCTTCTTTCCTTATGACAGGGGAAGGCAGATCCTTCCATTAAGCAGTCAGCTTGCTGAAAGTACTGCTATGACCTCCATCGATATGTGCCGGTAAGAAGGTGGAATCGTGTTTTCTAAAATCCTATTAAGATATACTGTATGTAACAGGGAAAGGACATTGTCACTTAAAAGATGTAAATGTTCTATGCATACTTACCATCTCAATGATGTCATGGAGATTAGTGTCTATTATATGTGGATAATACGGTGCCATGGTGATCATGTTGAACTCTTCTTCCTTTGTGGACTCCTTGCCAGTAAGAAATGGATGTATGCCGAAAGTCATCTGATGTACTATTACTCCCAGGGAGAAATAATCAACCATGCCGAAGTATGGAATGCCGTAAAGGACCTGTAGAAACATAATGGAGAGAAATAAGAATGAGTTCATTGTTAGGTAGAGGACAGAGATGACTTAATGCTGATATATGTGATCTATAAATCCTCCCAGGACTCCTAAAATTGTGCTCAAAAGACATCAAACCGAGGCAGAGCTTGTGAGTATTGGAGGTGAGGCTTTAGGTCTCGCAGAGACACAAAAGGAAATTGGTTGAAATCTTCCAAATTGAGGTAAATTTCACCAGAACAGGTCTGCCCATTGAAGGTTTCTCCTCACCTCATGTTCTGGGGAAAAATCTAAAACTCTCACTTTCTTTCTCGATGACAATGGTCACCAATACAAACCAATGGGGACAAATACACCTGGAATATAGTTCCAGCCTGGAAACCCACTGAAAGCAACCAGGTCACCAGTAAAGAAATTCTTAATTTAGTGAAAAGTTACCTCCCTTTTAGCTTATCCCTATATCCCATAATAACAGATATTACAATTAGGTCTAATATCAGGTGGATAGCAAGTATCTTACCTCTGGCGCCATGTACCCTGGTGTCCCCGTTTGTCCTTGAATCCTCGTGGACTCCGTGACACCGACTTCTGCCAAGCCGAAATCGGCTATTTTGATGTGCCCGGCGTCGTCCAAAAGGATATTTGCAGGCTTGATGTCTCTATGGACGATCCCCCTAGAATGCAGAAACTGCAGACCGCAGATCATTTCCGCTATGAAGTATCTGATGGGGGAAAGAGATATATGAATTGGCATCACAAATCATCACATCACATAAACGAATGGAACTTAAGGAATTAATAATAATTAATAATAATAAAAAACTTTTTATTATTATTATTTATTATTAGTTCCGTTTCTTTCGTTTAGATGCGACATTCGTTATTTCTGATAAATTCGTATTCATTTTGTTCGCTAACAGCCAAATTTGAAAGGAAATTATAATACCATCATTTAATCGTTGGTTGTTGTTCGTTATTATTTAGGACTTTCGGATTTTCTTTCTTTCGAATTTTCAGATTTTCTTTCTTCTCTCCGGATTTTCGAATTTTTCGGATATACAAATTTTCGAATTGTGATCATAACGAATGACCCAAAAAATGAAAAAAACAAAACAAATGAAACGAAAACGAAGACATTTTTTGGCGGTGCACACGTCTACAGCCTATGTGTGTATGGACACATAGGATAACATGCTGGGGAGTTTTACTGGCTGCGAAAAAAAAACATCTGACGCAGAAAAACAGCCGCTGTAAAAACATCCCGTGTGCACGAGGCCTAAGGCTGCGTACACTTCAGCGTTTTTGAATCGCGGGCAAGATTTGCGGCGAATCTGCCTGCGAATTGAAAGCGCCGATGTGTGAATGACCGATGGGACTCGCATTTGAGATGCCGTTCATTTGAATGACGCCTCAAATCGCGGCGCGGGTCTGCCATGCGGTAATTCGCGTTGCAATGGCGGCAATACACATCACAGGAAGCGTGTCGCCTCAAAAAAAAGTTCAGGAGCTACTCTTGGGGTGACATGCTTCCCGCGACGCGTGTGGCCGGCGGTTGCAACGCCATTTATCGCGGCAGATTCGCGCCGCGATCTGAGGTGTCATTCAAATTGCGAGTCCCGCGATCTGTCATTCACACATCAGCGCTTTCAAATCGCGGGCACGTTCGCTGACAATCTGCCCGCGATTTTAAAAACGCTGAAGTGGGAATGCAGCCTGAGTCTCCGGTAATCAGGAAGTGATGTCATGATGTCGTCTTTAGGGTTACTACGGCCGAGACCCAATCAAAGCCAATCCTGGCTTTCTTGGGGGTCTCCGGCCAACCAGCAGACGTGCTGGCTGGTCACTCGGGTCTCCCGGTGGTATGGGAGAGGCTAGGCGGGGCAGGGGGGGATCGGTTGTTATTACAAAAGAGCTGACCGTCGACTCTAAAAACCGGTAGCGGGGAGATGCCCGCAGCTGCATATTATCCCGCTACAACCACTTGACTACGCGACTCGACTACGCAAATTCCCTCTACCTAGGACTTCCCAAATACCAAATTTCACATCTACAAGTCGTCCAGAACACAGCAGCCAGACTGGTACCTGGAAAAAAACCCAGGGAATCAATCACCCCTTCCCTGAGGACCTTCCATTGACTGGCCGTGAAGGACCGGGTTACATTTAAGACCCTCTGCCTCACTCACAAATGTACACAAGGAAAAGCCCCGCAATACCTCTGCAACAAAATAAAGCACTACACCCCAGGTCGCCCTCTCCGGTCAACGAATCAGAACCTCCTCCACATCCCCAAGACCCGTTATACATTAAAAGGTGAACGAAGGTTCGCAGTCCAAGGACCACGGCTATGGAACGCTCTACCCGCAGACATCCGCTCGGAAGAAAACCATCTGGCCTTCAGGAAGGAGCTCAGATGACCCAGATGGTCTATGGCGGCAAAAGCGCCTTGAGGCAATTTAGTTTGCATATGTAGCGCTATACAAGTCATTCATTCACTTGAAGCCAAATGACTTACAGGTACGTACTAGTAGGGGAAAGGTTGCATTGTGTGCAATTGGTAGACAATTATGTCTAACCCCCTCACCCCCTCCACACCCACTTCAATACCCAGCCATAGTCATATGACGTCCACAGATGGGATCTCCAATCCTGGGTGGACGTCATATGACGTCCTGGGATTCCCGGCCATCTAGGGGGCGCGCGCGCCCGCCGCGTTACTCGGGACCCGCTGCGTGTGCCCGGCGGCCGCGATGTCCGCCGGGCACCCGCGATTGCCCGTTAACCGGGCCAGCATGTGGATCTGTGTGTGTAAACACACAGATCCACAGCCTGTCAGCTCTGAGGAGAGCGATCTGTGTTCCCAAAACGGAGGAACACTGATCGGTCTCCTCCCCTTGTGCGTCCCCTCCCCCCTTCAGTTAGAATCATTCCCTAGGAAACATACTTAACCCCTCCCCGCCCCCTAGTGGTTAACCCCTTCACTGCCAGTCACATTTACACAGTAATCAATGCAATTTTATAGCATTGATCGCTGTATAATGTGAATGGTCCCAAAAATGTGTCAAAAGTGTCCGATGTGTCCGCCATAATGTCGCAGTCACGAAAAAAAATCGCGACCGCCGCTAAAAAAAAAAAAAATAAATATTTTTTTTTTTTAAATGCCATAAATCTATCCCGTATTTTGTAGACGCTATAACTTTTGCGCAAACCAATCAATATACGCTTATTGCGATTTTTTTTACCAAAAATATGTAGAAGAATACGTATCGGCTGAATCTGAGGAAAAAAATTGTTTTTTAAAAAAAAAATTGGGATATTTATTATAGCAAAAAGTAAAAAATACTGTGTTTTTTTCAAAATTGTCGCTCTTCTTTTGTTTATAGCGCAAAAAATAAAAACCGCAGAGGCGATCAAATACCACCAAAAGAAAGCTCTATTTGTGGTGAAAAAAGGAAGTCATTTTTTTTTGGGTACAACGTCGCACGACCGCGCAATTGACGTTTAAAGTGCGACAGCGCTGAATACTAAAAATTGGCCTGGGAAGGAAGGGGGTGAAATTGCCCGGTATTGAACCAGATACACACTCCACCAGGGCCCTTTTTTTTTTTTTTTTTTTAATCCAAAGAAAGCTTTTATTGATTAGAATGCATTCAGCCCAAAACAACAGAAGTCATCACATATTTTGCATGATGAGTCAAGGTTGAGCTCTAACTACAGAATAAGTACCTCCTGAGAGCATGCATCCTATATAACTGTAGCAAGGTCCCAGGCCTCCTTCAGTCTAATGAGAACTTCCAGGGCCTAGCCGCTCCCGGGAATTGATTGTTTTTGTCACTGGATGTGAACAAGGCCTTTGACACTTTTTGTCCTGGCCTTATCTCATGACAGCACTCCACCACTATGGCTTTGGTACTTCCTTTCTAAGTTGGATGGCGGCGCTGTACGATGCCCCTCGGGCTAAAATTAAATACTAGGGCTTTGAATCCTCTCTTTTTCCTATCCGGAGGGGCACTCGACAGGTCTGTCCGCTTTCGCCTCTCTTGTTTGTCCTGGCCATGGAACACTGGCGGAGGCGATTCGTTCACATCCAGATATAAAAGGTTAACCCTACTAAGTCTAAGGCGATGTCCGTAAACCTCCCCCCCCCCCCAGAACTGACTTCTCTAAAAGCAAATTTCCCATTTCCATGGCTCCCCTCATTGCCCTATTTGGGTGTACGTCTCACTCCAAAATATGAAGGACTGTACCAGGCCAATTTCCCTCCCCTCTTTAGAAAGCTCACTGACATGCTACCTTCCTGGCCTCACCTCCCGCTATCCTGGTTTGGCAGGATCTCTGCGGTTCCCATGACTTACCTCCCAAAATTGTTGTATTTCTTACAAGTATTACTAGTCCCGGTCGCGAATTCACCAATGCAAGCTCTTGAAATTCGTCTGGGGTTCCACCCGCCCCTGGATCAATAAACAGACTTTGTACGCTTGGAGGATCAACGGGGGTCTTTCAGTCACCAATCTTCAAGCATATTACACGGCAACGAACATAGCCCCATTATCTCATCTTCATGACACATATAAAAATGACACTATGGGCCACTATTGATCTGGTTGAATCTCACCCTATTCCCATTTCCTCTGTACCCTGGCTCCCTCCCACAAAACGCCCACATGGGTTTGGGCCTTGTATGACACACTCTCTTCGCCTATGGGACTCTCTAAAATTTTCGGCAGGATTATTATCTCCCCACTTACTATTACTGCGTCTTACTCGTTGCCCATTATTTCTCTCCAGTTACCAGAACCCTAAACAGTTCTCACGGTGGACAGATAATGGATTCACTGACGTTCATTCTCTGTTCACCCCTACGAGAATAATAACATTTGATGTTCTTAGATCTCCACATAATATCCCCCTTCGGGAACATTACAGTTACCTTCAAATGAAACACTTCCTCCAACAACTTACAAAGGCCCGACCTACCCCATACACCTTGACCCCTTTGAAAGCATCTGTGGGGCTAAACCTCATTCTCTGGGATAAATATCTTTACTTTACTCCTCAATCATTTCCTCTAGGAAACCCCCAGTGAGATTGTATCATCTCCAATGTTAGAGAAACTTGGGTAAACCATTGGATCCATAGGACTGGCAGATCATGACAATAGCCCTTACTAAGAGTTCTAGGAATGTCCTCATTCTGGAAAATGCATACAAGGTGTTCTACACATGGTATTATACGCCAGCTAGATAAGCTCGTTTTATTCCTTCCTATTCCCCTCTTTGTTTTTCGGGGTTGCTCGCAGGAAGGCACCATGGCCCACATTTGGTGGACAGGTCCTAAAGTATGTAGACTATGGGTCGGGGTCTATACCCTTCTTCGTAATATGCTCCATTCCAACCTTAAAAGAGACCCCTATGAAGCCCTTCTGTGTAAACCTATCCTTGAACTCCTCTGCCCAGAACACCAATTGATTCTGCACCTTTTTAATGCAACTACGTTGACCATACCGAGGGCATGGAATACCCCTGTACTCAGCTTCGAAGCAGTTAAAAACTGCATGAACGACATTATGATTAATGAGAAACAGGCGGCCATTACCTCTGATACTCACAATAAATTTCTTAGGGTCTGGCAACCATGGATATCATACAACCAACCCTCCAGGTTCAATGACCTACTTCTTTCAATTTAAGGGTCTCCTAATGCACCCCCCCCCCCCTCGCTGGGCCCTTCCCCATTTTCTTTCCCCCTTCTCCTTTCTCTCTCTTACGTCCCTCCTTGCTTTCTACATCCTGTCCAACCAACCATTTCCTTTCTTTTTCTGTATACTTTTCTCTCTGACAATCCCGGTTTTCAGGAGTCGGTCTACTGAAGATTGTTACAGTGATCAAAAAAAAAAAAAAACTTTTTATCTTTTATCCATAATTAATAAGCAGTTAATCTACGTATGTATGCACTCCTTTTTTATCATTTGGGGTTTCCGAGCTTTTGCCTACCATACAATACAGTGCCTTGCAAAAGTATTCACCCCCCTTGGCATTTTTCATGTTTGTTGCCTCACAACCTGGAATTAACATGGATTGTTTGAGGATTTGCATCATTTAATTTACAGAACACGCTCACAACTTTGAAGATTTTTAAAAAAAATTTTTTATTGTGAAGCAAACAACAAATAGGACAAATAACAGAAAAAGTCAATGTGCATAACTATTCATCCCCCTAAAGTCAATTCTTTGTAGAGCCACCTTTTGCAGCTATCACAGCTCCAAGTCGCTTTGGATAAGTCTCTATGACTTGCCACATCTTACCACTGGGATTTTTGCCCATTCCTCCTTGCAAAACTGCCCAGCTCCTTCAAGTTGGATGGTTTGCGCTTGTGAACAGCAATATTTAAGTCTGACCACAGATTTTCTATTGGGTTGAGCTCTGGGCTTTGACTAGGCCATTCCAACACATTTACATGTTTCCCCTTAAACCACTCAAGTGTTGCTTTAGCAGTGTGTTTGGGGTCATTGTCCTGCTGGAAGGTGAACCTCCATCCTAGCCTCAAATCACACACAGAGTGCTACAGGTTTTGCTCAAGAATATCTCTGTATTTAGCACCATCCATCTTTCCCTCAACCCTGACCAGTTTCCCAGTCCTGACTGCTGAAAAACATCCCCACAGCATGATGCTGCCACCACCATGTTTCACAGTGGGGATGGTGTTCTTTGGGTGATGTGATGTGTTGGGTTGGCGCCAGACATAGCGTTTTCTTTGATGGCCAAAAAGTTCAATTTTAGTCTCATCAGACCAGAGCACCTTCCTCCATACATTTTGGGAGTCTCCCACATGCCTTTTCCCAAACTCTAAAATGTGCCATTTTGTTTTTTTGCTGAAAGTAATGTCTTTCTTCTGGCCACTCTGCCATAAAGCCCAACTCTATGGAGCGTACGGCTTATTGTGGTCCTATGTACAGATACTCCAGTCTCTGCTGTGGAACTCTGCAGCTCCTCCAGGGTTACCTTAGGTCTCTGTACTGCCTCTCTGATTAATGCCCTCCTTGCCCGCTCCCTGAGTTTTGGTGTGCGGCCGTCTCTTGGCAGGTTTGCTGTTGTGCCATGTTCTTTCCATTTGGTTATGATAGATTTGATGGTGCTCCTAGGGATCATCAAAAATGTGGATATTTTTTTTATAACCTAACCCTGACTTGTACTTCTCAACAACATTGTCCCTTACTTGTTTGGAGAGTTCCTTGGTCTTAATGGCAGTGTTTGGTTAGTGGTGCCTCTTGCTTAGGTGTTGCAGCCTCTGGGGCCTTTCAAAAAGGTGTGTCTATGTAATGACAGATCATGTGACACTTAGATTGCACACAGGTGGACATCATTTCACTAATTATGTGACTTCTGAAGGTAATTGGTTGCTCCAGAGCTTTTTATGGGCTTCATAACAAAGGGGGGTGAATACATACGCACATGCCAATTATCAGTTTTTTATTTTTGAAAAATAGCTTTATGTATATATTTTTCTAATTTTACTTCACCGACTTAGACTATTGTGTTCAGATCCATCACATATAATTCTTTTGTAAGGCACTGTATAATCTGGGGCATTGAATGATCTTTATTGGGACGTAGCGCTGCTGTTTTCTATTCTACTGATGTATATTGTACCATGTATATAGCATCCCTTTGTTGGGATCTTCTTCTTCAAATTATGTTTGATGGAACCATCACACTGTTGCACTAATCTGTCGAATTTACTTTTCTACCAATAAAGATTTTGTAAATGAGAACTTCCAGGGCCAGAGATAGCTGACATCCTTCTGTATATGGTGGGTTGTGAGGCATGGTGGGTGCAAAGTAGTTCAAGTTTTTGGGCGCCAGAAACTGCTTGAATGCAGAAGAGAGTTTATTTCTCTTAACAAACGTTTTGGGGGAGAGAGGGTTAGGGCCAGGACACCCTAAGGTAGTTGCAAGTTCAGTTGGCAGACTCTGTGACTTCAATAGGAGGAACAGCCATGCAGGGAAAGGCATCCAGCAAGACACCAGTTCTGCATGTGTAGGAATGCTGTCTCTTATGGCAACAGTCTTTAACAGTTCCTAACACAAAGCTTAAGGGTTCCTCTTCACTTCCACTACAATCACTTCTTGTAGTTCTTCAGACCACTGATCTCCCGGTTTCTCTCACTAGACTATATGATTCACTGTCACTGAATCCCTTGAGCTCCTCCAATCTTCACTGTAGTATCTTCCTCAAGCGTCACCCCCGCCTCTCTGCTGGGTCCCTAGCTTGGCAATCCAGATACTTCTCAAGCTTCACCCCACTGACCTGCTCGGTCCCTGGCTGGACACACAAGGCTGCTCTGCCAGCGTCACCTCCGCTGGTTGGGTCCCTGGCCTGATACCTACTGAAGTTTCCCGATTCTTCACCATCCTCGGTTGGTGAGAATACTGCTCTGGTACTTGCTTCAGTTACTCACTGTGGTCCCTGGTAATAAGGTGGATGGTCCCTTATTGGTGACAGCTTCCCCTCTACCTCCGACCATGACAGGTTCTCCGGCCGACAGAACCGTCACTTCTGGTTGGACTGCAAGCCGCAATCCCAACCCTGCGCTGCTCTCTTGCTTCTGGATAGACCCTCAGACAACCTAGCCGCCAGATGTCCCCGGGATAGGCCCAAACAGCAGCCCAGGCAATACAACACACGTCCACCCAGACAGGCTTTCAGGTGGCACAGATCACCTGACTCCACCCGAATATATAGGTTCTCCCAGCAGGCCAAGGGATTTAAGAAAACCCTTGCCCATTGGCTGAGATACCCCATATACCCATAATCTGACCTTGGGTTGCCCTTCTCATATATAATGTCACCAATTACCTGGCTTAGAGCGAAATCAATTGATCCCTAACAATGGGCCAAGGTAGAGCTACACCTGGCAGGTCAATTTAGGAGCAACCCGGCCTAAACACCAGGGGGCTACATAACATACATAGGAACATTACATGACCATTCCAAGCATTGTAATTATACTGTGAATTGTCATCCGGCATTAAAGCCGAGAAGCCTGACCAGATCCACCGGAGCAAGCCTGGGTTCATCCAACCAAGGATCCCCGAGTTTTTCATTCTTTCCCGAGCATCCCCCTATGCCAATAAATAATCTTCCCCATCCTACAATGTATTACCCACAGTAGTGATCCACTCTCTGACCGTGGGAGGAGTCTCCAGCTTCCAATGTGACATTCCTGTAGGGCAGTTCACACCATGGAAACGCAATCCGGATGTGTTCCAGATGCTTTTCTGCATGCGCGTTCTTAGTGCGGTCCAGTGCATTTTTCCCCCTCTTTTTTCTTAACCTTAAATAAGGACATGTGTGATCCAGTACATTTTTGGTGTGTTCCAGTGCGGTTTTGATGTGTTTTACAGCGTTCCAGTCCAGTTCTAGTATTTACTGGTACGCACTGGAACTGCAAGCACTGGTGTGAACTATGCCATTGAAAACCATATAACCTACTTTCCATGCGCTTTGATGGCCCCCCCCCCCCTCAGAACCCCCTTTACTTACCTGTCACCTCATTGGATCCAGCGCCGTGTACGTCTGCAGATCTTTTCTCCCTTCACTTCTGGGTCTTGCTGGCTTTGCTGGGGCACCAGGAGCCATTGGCTCCCAGTGCTGTCAATCAAAGCCAGTGACGAAGAAGCGGGGGGGCAGACAGAGGGGTACTTGTGAAAGCACATGTGCCCCCATGGGAAGCGGCACTGGCCGGAGAGGAGGGGCCAGGAGCGCCAGCGGGGTGGAACCAAAAAGAGGAGGTTCCCGGCCACTCTCTGCGATTCCATTGCCTACCTCTCATTGGAAGCTCTGCAGTGTGTGTGTGATGTCTAGTCCAGCCCGGCTCTGCCTGATGGCAGGTCGTGGCCGGATATACAGGGCCTTGCGTGTCCGCACCAGTGCGCAGGCGCCATGCCATGGCACAGCACGGTGGTAGAAGGTCGCCGCGCATGCGCTGTGTGGCCAATGTGGAGCGGCGTCATGCACCTTACACACACACACCAGCGCACACACACGGTGTTCTGTCAAATTTTCCAACCCATCAGAAACTCCAACTACTTAACTTCCGATTTCTTTAAACCAGCAGTGATTGGAGTTTTTGACGAATTGGTGGTTGGACAAAACACCGGCAACCGAATAGAGTCCAGTGCAGGATATTATGAGCGGAGATTCTTACTTTCTTTGTCCTCGTTAGCCGCTGTGCTATCAAAACAGCTCAATCCTCCTGTACTGGACAGGGCTGTTCTAATGAGCCGGCACCCCTGGGCACTGCCCAGGGGCCCCAGCTGCATGGGGGCCCCTGCACTTTACCTGTCCCCTTGTAAACATGTACTGCTCCTTCTTGCTCGGGGAACAAATAAATATATTTTTTCTGGGCCCCATCAGTTCAATAGAGGGGCCCAGAAGGTGGGAGCTGAGGGACTATTTATTTTCATTTTCGGGGCGGAGGTACACCGTCCTGCGCCCAGCTGCATCCTCTAGAGTTCCTGGCTGCAGGGCTATTGGAGCTGCATCTCCAGGCCCCTCCCTCTGTTTCTGCCGATGCCTCCAATCACAGGGTCTCTTCCACTCTCACAGATCCTCAGTGTGAGAGGTGCAGTCAGCTGTCTGGGGGGGGAGGGGCACTGATGTCATCCATGAGCCCGGGAGGAAGGAAATCTGCCATACTGGTGAGATGAGGTCAGTAATCTTATTAGGGAGGATTGTCTAGAAACTGACCTGGGGCGTGTAATGATTGTGATAGGGGACCCACTGCCCCCCCCCCCCATGTAATGTGCTCTCTTGTGCCCACTATGCCATGTGCAGTTCCTACCATGTAATGTGCAGTGCCCACCATGTACCATACAGTACCCACCATGTAATGTGCTGTACCATGCAGTGCCCACCATGTCATGTGCTGTACCCACCATGTAATGTGCTGTGCCATGATGTGCTGTGCCATGCAGTGCCCACCATGTCATGTGCTGTACCATGCAGTGCCCACCATGTAATGTGCTGTGTCATGCAGTGCCACCATGTGATGTGTTGTACCCACCATGTAATACGCTGTGCCATGCAGTGCCCACCATGTAATACGCTGTGCCATGCAGTGCCCACCCTGTAATGTGCTGTGCCATGCAGTGCCCACCATGTAATGTGCTGTGCCATGCAGTGCCCACCATGTAATGTGCTGTGCCATGCAGTGCCCACCATGTAATGTGCTGTGCCATGCAGTGCCCACCATGTAATGTGCTGTGCCATGCAGTGCCCACCATGTAATGTGCTATACTATGCAGTGCCCACCATGTGATGTGTTGTACCCACCATGTAATGTGCTGTGCCATGCAGTGCCCACCATATAATGTGCTGTATTGGAAATTCCAATACCTATCATTTAATAGTTAGTATTAGTTATTTAGTTATTATTTCGGATTTTCGAACTTTCAGGTCTTCAGATTTTCTGACTTTCGTTCTTATTTTTGGATTTCTGTTCTTTCATATTTTCTTTCTTATTTTTGGATTTTTACGTTTTTGGATTTTCGGATTTCCGGGTTTTTTTAGAATTTCCGTATTTTCGAAATTCAAAGTTTTCCGAAGTTAGGAATTTATTTGAAATAACGAATTTCGATCATAACAAATGACCTGAAAAATGGAAAAAAAAAAAAAAAAATTAAAACAAAAACAAACAGATTCTTCGGCAGCGCACATATTTACAAGTCAGTGAAGCTGAAGATCACAAGCCAAATTTGAAAGGAAATTCCAATACCGATCATATAATAGTTAGTAATAGTTATTAGTTATTTTGGATTTTCAAACTTTCGGGTCTTCGTATTTTGGGATTTTTGTTCTTATTTTTGGATTTTTGTTCTTATTTTCGGATTTTTACGTTTTCGGATTGTCAAACTTTCGGGTCTTCGGATTTTTTGGATTTTCGTTCTTTCAAATTTTCGGATTTTCTTTCTTATTTTTTTCGGATTTTTACATTTTCGGATTTTCGAATTTCCGGATTTGCGTATAGGAATTTATTTGAAATAGGTATTGAAATGTAATTTAATTTCATTATCATTCAGTAGTTAGTAATAGTTATTATTAGTTATTATGTTGGATTTTTGAATTTTCAGGTCTACGGATTTTCGTTTTTATTTTTGGATTTTCGTTCTTTCAAATTTTAGGATTTTTGTTCTAATTATTGAAAAGTTTTTGGAGTTTCGGATTTTTGAAATTCAAATTTTTCCGAAGTTAGGAATTTATTTGAAATAACGAATTTCGATCATAACGAATGGCCTGAAAAATGAAAAAAAAAAAAAGTTAAAACGAACAGATTTTTCAGCAGCGCACACTGAAGATCACAAGCCAAATTTGAAATTCCAATACCTATAATTAACCACTTGCTTACCGGGCACTTAAACCCCCCTCCTATCCAGACCAATTTTCAGCTTTCAGCGCTGACGCACTTTGAATGACAATTGCGCGGTCATACAACACTGTACCCAAATGAAATTTTTATCATTTTTTCACCACAAATAGAGCTTTCTTTTGGTGGTATTTGATCACCTCTGCGGTTTTTACTTTTTATTAAAAAAATGTAAAAAACTGAATTTTTTTTTAAAAAAAAAATTTAAACGGGTAATTTTTCTCCTTCATTGATGTACGCTGATGAGGCGGCAGTGATGGGCACTGATAGGCGGCAGTGATGGGCACTGATGGGTGGCACTGATGGGCAGCACTGGCAGGTGGCACTGATTGGCACTACAGGTGGGCATTGATAGGTGGTACTTTGTGGGCATTGATAGGTGGCACTGTTAGGTGGCACTGTGGGCACTATTAGGTGGCACTTTTAGTGGGCACTGATGAGGCAGATGTGCCTCTTCCACTTGGGGACCGATGTCCCTCACATCCGATCCGGTGATCGGCTTTTTTTTCTACTAGCGCTGTCAGCGTGAGTTAAAAAAAAAAAACGATTACCGATCTTTTGTTTACATCATGTGATCAGCTGTCATTGGCTGACAGCTGATCACATGGTAAGGGGCCGGGACCGGCCCCTTACACAGATCGGTGATCAGCCGAGTCTCAGTGACTCGGTGATCACAACGCGCCCGGCGCGCGCCCTCCAGGGAATGTAGGTCTGCGCTGTGGCCGTCATTCGGCCATAGCGCGGATGTCTAGAGGTTAAATAGTTAGTTATTCTTTCGGATTTTGGGAATTTTCCTTCTTATTTTCGAATTTACAAATTGACACATTAACAACAAATTTTCGGATTTTCTTTCTTATTTTCGAATATAAAAATGTACACATTTACAAATTTTCAAATTTTTGGAGTTTCTTTCTTATTTTCGATTTTACAAATTGACACAATTTTCGAATTTACGAACTGCGATCTTAACGAATGACCCGAAAAAAACAAAAAAAACAAAACGAATGAAACGAAAACGAACAAATATTTCGGCAGGGCACGTGTCTTCTAATTAGTATGGGGTACATATTACTTATTGACCAAAATAAGTGTTCAAAAGTGAGTACATCACACCTCCCAACTTTTTGAGATGGGAATGAGGGACACCTATTGGCAAAAGTATGCAGGCATAGGATATGCCCCCTGCCACGCCCCCTTAAAGGAGAATTGTACACTTACAGGCGCTTTTTTTTTTTTTTACCACTTCTATTACTTTATATTGGCTTTTGGGCTTTACAAATGCAGCAATTTAGAAATCAGATGAAAGGTTTAGCTCTGAGAAACACTTTTTTATAGATTAAAAAGTGCATTTTATATACATCTATATAGATCAGACCAAAATGAGGGACAAATGAGGAGGAATGAGGGACAGAGGGACATTGCTCCAAATCAGGGACAGTTGGGAGCTATGGTACATGCATAAAAAAAAATGCAGCGTTTTTTGGTGCGGTTCCGTTAAAGTCTATTACACCAAAAGCGCAATCTGCTGCGGCAAAAAAAAAAGTGCCCGACCCTTTCACAAATCTGCACTGGCTTAGAATTCAGAGATATGAAGGAATTTAATAGGAAATCCCGGTAAATGGAGGTTTCTAGTTGTAGAAACGCCCTGAAAACCGCAGAAGTGTCACCCTGAGCTGAGAGTCGCATAAAACCTTCTCTAAGGGCTTCTATAAATACTTCTCTAAGGACTTCTATAAATACTTCTCTAAGGACTTCTATAAATACTTCTCTAAGGACTTCTATAAATACTTCTATAAATAAAGGACTTCTATAAATACCTGTAATAAATAGATCTTCATGTCTTTTCTTTGGTTGTTTTTTGTGCTAAGTTTCATTTTTCTGACATCATTTGAATATTATTAATATGCAAAATAAAAAGTGCTTGCCAGCCACACGTCCAAAAAAGACGAGATTTAAAGCGATATTAATCCCCCGAAAGCAAACATTTATTACATCGCCGCTTCCCCATTCCTAGATGTGACGGCTGCGTTTGTTTTCTTATGTAGACTTCCCTCTGTTTTCAGCTGGTGATCTTGCCAGCAAGTCTGTTTTTTTTTTTTTTTTCTCAGCAGAGTAAGCCCTCCTACAAATGCAGCGATTGGAGCGTTGAGACAAACCATTTACCGCTGACCAGGGTGCCTACAATGATTAGCATTTGTTTATTCCTGTAAATTCTTTTTCCCGAAAAGTAGAAAAAAATAATTGTTTGCTGTAACTGATTATAAAGTGTAAAGCTGGAATGTGGCTTCGGTTTGTTAGTGTATTTAAATCTGCTAGTCCATCTAACACGGTCTCCTGTGCTTCTTCATCCAGAGTGTGGGGGGGGAGGGGGGGCTCTAATACAGGAGGTATGTTACTGGCCAGATCACCAGGTGAAAACGGAGGAGAGAAAAAGCCTAAAAAAATAAGAAAACGAATGCGGCCGCCACATCTAATGATTGCAAAATAGGACATCTTTGGATTTGGGTTTAATACCGATTTAACCCCTTCAATACCAATACCGGCCCTTTCAGCAGTTTTCAGCTTTCAGCGCCGTCACACTTTGAGTGACAATTACGCGGTCATGCAGCACTGTACCCAAATTATATTTTTATCATTTTTTTTCACACAAATAGATTTTTCTTTTGGTGGTATTTAAAGTGATTGTAAAGTCTCATTTAATAAAATAAAATAACTAACATGTTATACTTCCCTCCTCTGTGCACAGGGCAGCCCCCCCGATCCTTCTCTTCTGGGGTCCCTCTTTGCTGCTCCTGGCCCCTCCCTCCTTTGAGTTCCCCCTCAGCCAGCAGCTCTCTATGGGGGGCACCCAAGCTGAGTCAGAGCTCCGTGTATCCATTCAGACACAGAGCCCCGCCCCCTCTCTCCCCTGATTGGCTGACTGACAGCCGCGGGAGCCAACAGCGCCGCTGCTCTGTCTCAGCCATTCAGGAGGAGTGTGCTGGATGGTTGAGGGGATCCTGGACATCGCTGGAGAGAGGAGGACAGGATGGTAATTGGGGGGTGCTGGAGGGGGGGGTGGCTACTACACACAGAAGGTTTTTTATCTTAATCCCTAGAATGCATTAACTCCTTTAATCATTGCTGGGTTTTTATTTTTTTTTTGCTAAAAAAACAGAGGCAGATTTTTTATTTTTTTATTTTTTTGTTTTTCTTAGTTTCTGTCAGAAAATTTAGTAAATAAGTAATTTTTCTCCTTCACTGATGTGCACTGATGGGCACTGATATGCAGCACTGATGGGCACTGATATGCAGAACTGATGGGCACTGATAGGTGGCACAAATAGGAGGCACTGATGGGCACTGATAGGTGGCACAAATAGGCGGCACTGATGAGGAGGCACTGATGGACAGTGATAGGTGGCACTGATGGGCACTGATAGGTGGCACAGATAAGCAGCACTGATGAGGAGGCACTAATATGCAGCACTGATAGACTGCACTGATGAGGCTGCACTGCTAGGTGGCACTGATGGGCGCTGATAGGTGGGCAGGGTTAGGTGGCACTGAAGGGCAGCACTGATAAGCAGGCACTGATGGGCGGCACAGATGGGCAGCACTGATGAGCAGGCACTGATGGGCGGCACAGATGGGCAGCACAGATGGGCACTGACTGGCATCACTGATGGGCACTGTTGGGGCTGCACTGATGATCAGTGCCCTGATTACCTGTACAGTCTCCCCTGTGAGGAGATGCCGCTGATCGGCTCTCCTCTCCCACTGTCAGTGTGAAGTGAGGATAACCGGCGGTTCCGTGTTTACATGTGATTGGACACAGCCGATCACATGGGTAAAGAGCTGCGTTATTGGCTCTTTACTGAGATCGTTGTAACGCCGTGTCCCAGGGACGCAGCGCGCCCATGATCACCGAGCTGTGGGTGCACATTTGTGGCGAGACTGGGTGATGTCATATGACGATGGCCCAGAACAAGAGAGCACCCCGCCTGCCATCATTTTGTCTATATGGTGGGTGGGAGGCAGTTAAAGGAATTGTAAATTTTTATTTTTATTTTTTTTATAAATGTCATGCTTACCTGCTCTGTGTAATGGTTTTGCAATCCCCCCAATCCTCCTCTTCTGGGGTCCCCGCTGGCGCTCTCTACTCCTCTGTTTTTCGGACTGACCCTATAGCAGGTAGCTTTCTATGGGGACTCGAGTCTGATCCAGGCCGCATGTGTCTTTTGACACACACAGTGCGGGGCAGACCCCGCCCCCCTGATCCCTCCTCATTGGATTTGATTGACAGAAGTAGGAACCAATGACCAGTGGAGGACAAAGTGAGAGAAGAGAGAGCAATGCTGCTGCTCTTGAGCACAGCACTGGATCGAGATCGGGGTCAGGAGAGTATTTAGGGAAGAGCAGGAAGATCTTTTACCTTGATGCAGAGAATGCATTAAGGTAAAAAAAAAAACAATGTTGCCTTTATAACCATATTAATTCATTTTTGATGAACGTTTCTTTTACAGACGTCATTACTCTGAGTACCAGTTATAAGTAGAGGATTTGGCATGATGTATAATGCTTCAGTCTGAACGCCTACGCTGTGCCTGCGTCTGTGATTCTGATATTTCTATTATACTCGTCTCCTATTGCCGGTGCACTTGTACAATGTAAGCCGATGGCTGCGTTAACCATTGTTCCTTCCTATTGCCATCTCTCCCTATAATAAAATTATTGTGAAAGAAGAAATATGTTAGGAGCGTTCTTTCTTGTAGCGAGCTATAAAGAATGTACCAAATGCGTTATCGCTGGATCCTTCCGGATTTTCTCGTTGCTCTGCAAATGTTCGCTTGCTTTTTTCTTAGGCAACTTGTAACACAAAACTGACCGAAGAGAACGTATAATCTTGGTGTGTATTGTCCCAATTGCAAAAATTAGAATAAACACTCCTAAAGCCACATCCGTATATAATAGAATCGGAAGAGGGGAAGGATAAAGAGCCACAAGGCCCCGATTCGGACTTTACAGGCAAGATGGACAACGGTATAGTTAAAAAAATATATATTTTTATTCACAAAAAAACATATCAGACAGGTCAAGTTGAAAAGAATTCAAAACCATACGATAAACATATGAAAATTGGTAAATATCTAACGTAAACAAGAAAGTTGACACCAAATAAAACGGCAGTGAGCCCCCTATGCGTCAACACGTTTCGCTATTTCGCTTCATCAGGACACACTTGGAGGTAGTTGAAAGGAACGGGTCTCACTGTCAAAGATAAAAAAAATCAATCAGACATTGTATTACGATAACATATAATATAAAAACTTTCAGATATTGTTGTATCCAGAGGACATACACACAACAGACATACATAGCTACCTTGTCAGCATAAAGTTGTCTCCACATGGAGAACTCCCAGATGATCACTAGAGAATCACCGTGTAAAGCAGGAAATCGTTTCTTACTAATGCCAGTGATCGTATACGGGGCTGCAATAATCAGCGGCTCAACCCTCCGCTCACAATCAGCGGGGGATCGGCGTATAACACGCACCCACGATTTTAAGGGGAAAAAAGTGCGTGTTATACGCCGATAAATACGGTAATATCCAAGAAGCAGCCAAATTTAAAATTGATAACGGTATATAAAAAAATACAATGCTGGCATTTTTAGACAATACTTTTTTTTTTTTTTTTTTTTTTTTTTTTTTTTTAGTATTACAAAACAACCATGAGAGGAAAAAAAAAAGAAAAAAAATGGTCATCGTAGTAGAAATTTCATTCAACAAACTGCCAAACATCACCGGCATACATTTTCTCTCCTTGTATACTTCTTAAACCACAGGATGCCACAGCAGGAGACAGACTGCTGCTGAAGATCTGACACCTTCATACGGTACGATATAACTTCATACTTCCCAACTGTCCAGGATCCTGAGGGACCTTCCTGGAATTTCAACCAAGTGCCGGACTCCCGCAGGTCCGGGCTGTATCCTGGAGCCCAGTGCCGAAATGAGTTCTGGAACTTGGCTCCACTAAGTTAGTTTGCAAGCAGCTAGTGGGGAGAGATACTGTCTGCTGCAGTGTCAGGGAATCAGGGCAGGCTGCTGGAGATGCGGGGGGGAAGTGCAGGGCCAGGGGGGGGGGGGGGGCAGACAAGCGCTGTATATCCTATTGATTGCCCTGAGTTCAGGCTGTCTTCCACCTTCCTCCCAAGTTTACACAAAGTTCGCCGCTGCAGAGCTCCGCCCAGCAGTGAGCATGAACTCTGTAAATAACACAAGCCCCCTGTAGTTTATTAACCTTGTCCAGTTCCACCCGCAGCCTAGTGGATGCTACACACACAGAGTGGACCCGACCTGAGGATTTGGTGAACAAAGAGGAAAGCAGGACAAGGAGGGAATCGGAGGGGGATTGGGGTGCAGAGGTTAGCAGAGAGAGTGGGGTGCAACAGTGAACAGAGAGGGGAGCAGAGGTTAGGAGAGGAAGGGGAGTTATGGTGCAGAGGTTAGGAGAGGAAGGGGAGTTATGGTGCAGAGGTTAGGAGAGGAAGGGGAGTTATGGTGCAGAGGTTAGGAGAGGAGGAGGAGTTATGGTGCAGAGGTTAGCTGAGAGGAAGAGGAGTTATGGTGCAGAGGTTAGGAGAGGAAGGGGAGTTATGGTGCAGAGGTTAGGAGAGGAAGGGGAGTTATGGTGCAGAGGTTAGGAGAGGAAGGGGAGTTATGGTGCAGAGGTTAGGAGAGGAAGAGGAGTTATGGTGCAGAGGTTAGGAGAGGAAGGGGAGTTATGGTGCAGAGGTTAGGAGAGGAAGGGGAGTTATGGTGCAGAGGTTAGGAGAGGAAGAGGAGTTATGGTGCAGAGGTTAGGAGAGGAAGTGGAGTTATGGTGCAGAGGTTAGGAGAGGAAGGGGAGTTATGGTGCAGGGGTTAGAAGAGGAAGAGGAGTTATGGGTGCAGAGGTTAGAAGAGGAAGAGGAGTTATGGGTGCAGAGGTTAGGAGAGGAGGAGGAGTTATGGTGCAGGGGTTAGAAGAGGAAGAGGAGTTATGGTGCCGAGGTTAGTAGAGGAGGAGGAGTTATGGTGCAGGGGTTAGAAGAGGAAGAGGAGTTATGGGTGCAGAGGTTAGGAGAGGAGGAGGAGTTATGGTGCAGGGGTTAGAAGAGGAAGAGGAGTTATGGTGCAGAGGTTAGTAGAGGAGGAGGAGTTATGGTGCAGAGGTTAGGAGAGGAGGAGGAGTTATGGTGCAGAGGTTAGGAGAGGAAGAGGAGTTATGGTGCAGAGGTTAGGAGAGGAAGGGGAGTTATGGTGCAGAGGTTAGGAGAGGAAGAGGAGTTATGGTGCAGAGGTTAGTAGAGGAGAAGGAGTTATGGTGCAGGGGTTAGAAGAGGAAGAGGAGTTATGGGTGCAGAGGTTAGGAGAGGAGGAGGAGTTATGGTGCAGGGGTTAGAAGAGGAAGAGGAGTTATGGTGCAGAGGTTAGAAGAGGAAGAGGAGTTATGGTGCAGAGGTTAGTAGAGGAGGAGGAGTTATGGTGCAGAGGTTAGGAGAGGAAGAGGAGTTATGGTGCAGAGGTTAGGAGAGGAAGGGGAGTTATGGTGCAGAGGTTAGGAGAGGAAGAGGAGTTATGGTGCAGAGGTTAGGAGAGGAAGGGGAGTTATGGTGCAGGGGTTAGAAGAGGAAGAGGAGTTATGGTGCAGAGGTTAGGAGAGGAAGGGGAGTTATGGTGCAGGGGTTAGAAGAGGAAGAGGAGTTATGGTGCAGAGGTTAGGAGAGGAAGAGGAGTTATGGTGCAGAGGTTAGGAGAGGAAGAGGAGTTATGGTGCAGGGGTTAGAAGAGGAAGAGGAGTTATGGTGCAGAGGTTAGGAGAGGAAGAGGAGTTATGGTGCAGGGGTTAGAAGAGGAGTTATGGTGCAGAGGTTAGGAGAGGAAGAGGAGTTATGGTGCAGAGGTTAGGAGAGGAAGAGGAGTTATGGTGCAGAGGTTAGGAGAGGAGGAGGAGTTATGTGCAGGGGTTAGCTGTGAGGAAGAGGAGTTATGGTGCAGAGGTTAGGAGAGGAGGAGGAGTTATGTGCAGGGGTTAGCTGAGAAGGGGGGCTTGGGGTTCAGAGGTTAGAAGAGAGGGTTGTTGGGATGTACAGCTCAGCGAGAGGTGAAAAGGTAAGAAGAGAGGGTGTAGGATACAGACATGAGCAGAAAGGGGGTTTGGGGTGCAACCTCTCCCCAGAATTCCTCACCCCCCCAAAGGAAGTACAGGGAGGGGGACAGTGTACAAAGAGACAGGGTAGTGTAATAAGGGAGTGGGAGCAGTTATCTCACGCCCAAAATTTAGCATAATTTAATAACACCCGCTTTTGCTTGGGCACGTTACATTCACATCTAAGGTTGCTGTCTTTCTAATGTGTCATTCATTCTTAAGTCCAAAAGTTGGGAGGTATGGTCGCTGGTGAACATGTCATTACCAGCCTCTTCCTTTTCTAAATGAACACAGTGAACACACTTGCTCACTGTGTTCATTTATAGTTGAAGCATGGTAAATTGTGTTTACTATGCTTCAGTTTGTGAATGAACAGGAAGCTGCTCAGCACAGAGCACTTCCTATTCATTCGCTGTCCAATGCAGCTGAGGCTGCAGAGAAAGGCATGTGTGTTTGAGCTTGGGGGTGGTACTCTCATATTCCCATCTCACACATTCCTGGAAAAGCTCTCAAGGGTTTGGGTGCTGCAGCAACAACCAGCTGGGAACTGGTTCAGAAGTCACAAGGATCACATGCCTGACGAAGGGGCTCTACGTGATTCCGAAAAGTTGCACTACTATTGTGATGTGATCATGCATTAAACAATTCACTTGGATGCTTCCTTGTTGATTCATGGTGTGCTGGTAAACATTTTCCTTTTGAGCTTTGGGGTGCACACCCTAATGCAATAGGCTGTGCACACTGATGATATCAAACATCATAGATTGCTTTACATATGGCAATTTTTAGCTAAAAGGAAGACCCATTTAAAATGTCATAGTTATATACCACACATCACATTCCAGGAACATAGTCCACTTTTTCAAGGATGCATATGCTGTTTAGATAACAGAGAATCAGGTGATGGATCATAAACTGGGACACATCCAGCTAGTACATCAATTACCTTTGTAATCTTGCCAGAAACTTTGTGTCCTTGTCACTTTATGAGAGCTGAAATGAAAGGACAGATATTCTTTTCTCCCTTCTAAGCTCCCTTCTGCAAACTACTAATTTCCTTCCCCCCAGTGTAAAGGAAATGACTAAAGGAAGATCTATTTGTTTTCTAAGTCAGGAGAGCAACCACACTGTTTGAAAATAAAAAACAAAGTTAGCAGCTACAATTACTTTAGAAGTTGACATTTAATAAAAGGAAACGTACCTGTCCAGGGATCCAGCACCATCCTCACCTGAACCCAGTGTTGCCAACCTACCAGATTGAAATTTACTGACACAACACCCAAAATTTACTGGCACAGCCACGTTTTTACTGGCATTTCCAAAAGTTACAAAATTACAGTTTTAAGCGCACATTTTAGTATTTAGGCTACAAACAAGTACAAAACGCAATTAACAATGTGATTTAAGGTAGATATTAAGGGGAAAAAAAAAAAAAAAGTTCTTATTTTATTTACAATAGTAAATACGATAGATTTACTAGTAAGTAAGTAGCTCAGGGACAGGACTCAGGAGGACAAGAAGTGAAAATGGGCAGGCGCACACACACACACGTGAAATTGACTCTCACTGCGACACTGACAGCAGTGTGCAGCAGCACAGATGATGATGACACCTAACCGACACGACGTGTTGCCTCCTGAGTCACAGTGACCGTTTCTCTCCACGCCAGATGGTCCCTTCAGTCCACTCCAGTCCAAACAGCATTGACAGTCCCGCTCCCAGCTTGCCTTGCTCTTACAAGGTTCCAGACGCCCGGCTCAGCTCCCTTGCACCATGACATCAGGCACTGATTCCACCAAACCCATCACCTGCCAGCGATGCCCGAACACACTGTAGAAGGCACTCAAATGGTGTTGGCCGGGCCAAGTGTCACAGCCATATTTTTTACTGGCAACTTTTTTCTGTCACTGGCATTTACTGGCAGGAGAAAAGTGCCCATTTTTTACTGGCTGCCAGTAAAAATACTGCTGGTTGGCAACACTGCCTAAACCAGTTCTTTCGCCAATCTTCAGTCCCCAACGCCAGAATGTTTACTTTGGGAAGCCGGCAGTGACTGCTTGCAGCTCCACTGTGCATATGTGAGCCGAGGTGCATTTTGTGAATGTTCCCGCAGCTCTCTGAGATCTGCATCCTGTGTTCCGGTTATCCTGTATCCAGATTCCAGTTGCTGACCCGGATTGTCTGACCACTCTCTGAATGCTGTCTGCACCGACCTCGGCTTGTCCTTGACCTCTGTATCTGTCTGGTCTATTGGCTTGTATTGCACTGTTTGGCTTCTGAACCCAGCTTGTACCCAGACCACGCTATTTCCTGCTCCTTTGTACCTGATCTGTTCTGCCAGTATATGACCCGGCTTGCCTGACTCCGCTTCCTGACTCATCATTCTGTGCGTGCTGTTCTACAGTCTGCTACCAGCGCATACCCCACCTGCCCACTGTCGCCAGTACCAGCCTGCTTCAGTCTGCCATCCTCCAGCTGTCTACCAGCTCGTCTGCTTCACTGAAGACTACTGACGACCTTTCCTGCCTGGCGTGGATACCCGCTGCGCTACTGGCAAGTCCTACAGGCACTCGTGTGACTCTGCACTCCTGTGCCTTCTGTTCACACTACCAGGAGCCCCGAGTCAGAGGTGTAAGAGAGGCCTTGCTCATCATTTCAGGCTCTGCTACCAGGTTTTGCCACACACACACACACACACACAAAAGTGCCAAAAATAGATGAGGGGGGGGCATAAAGCAGAACATTCACTGTAGAGTGAAGTTCCGCTTTAAGTAACAACCATGGCCCCCTTCATAGATACATTAGAGGAGTGAGCGTAGCCACATAAATACAAATGTGTTATTTTAACAGATGAAAATAAAGGATAAAGGGCTAAAAAAATGCAGCCACCACATCTAAGGCCTGGCAAGCTGCAATATATCACATTTTTGTTTTTGAGTTTAAATACACTTTAAGTAAATGATTATTATTAATATATAGGTTTGCGCAGCGTTTGACAATATAAAGAGAGACAGTACAGTTACAATACAATTCAAGATGGTTAGGATGGACCTTCTCCTGAGAGCTTAAAATCTAAACTTGAGGGGCAACAGATACAAAGACATAACTGTGGGGGATGAGTTGAAGGAGAAAGTAAAAGTTCAGTTTTTAGGTGGAGTTGGAATAGGCTTCCCTGAAGAAATGTCACGGTAGAGAGGATTCCTCCATCCATGTGTAGCAGAATCTCTGACCTCTTCCAGTCTAATGGGAACCTTCAAGGCCAAAGATAGCTGACATCCTTCAATATTTGGTGGGTTGTGAGGCATAGTGGATGCAAAGGTGGTAAAAGTCATTGGGCACCAGACACTTCTTGGATGTAAAAGAGGTTTTATTTCTTTGACAGTCCTTTTTATATTTTGCAAGGGAAAGAGGGTTAGGGCCAGGACACCCTTAAAGCGGAGTTCCACCCAAAAGTGGAACTTCTGCTTTAAGCACTTCCCGCCCGCTGACATGCCACATTTGGCATGTCATTTTTTTTGGGGGGGGTGTACTTTTTTTTTAGTGGAACTTCCTGTCCCACTTCCTCCTTCCCCTTTTTGGACGCCTAGGCGACTCCTCCTCTCGCCTTAGGCGGCCCCTCGCTGCCAGCGATCTTCTGGGACACAACACAGGTCCCAGATGATTGGCTGGCCAATAGCAGACCGTAGCGCGACTCGTGCATGCACAGTGCATGCCCAGCCGTGAAGCCGTAAGCTGTCATGGCTGGATGCCCACAGTTGCTATGACGGCATCGAGAAGAGAAGGGGGACAGGAGCGAGGCTCCGGGCGGCCACATCGCTGGACTGTGGGAGAGGTGAGTGTCTGTTTATTAAAAGTCAGCAGCTATGCTTTTTGTAGCTGCTGACTTTTCATAAACTAAAAAACGGGTGGAACTCCGCTTTAGGTAGTTGCGATTTCAAATGGCAGACTCAGAGACTTCAACAGGAGGACAGCCCTACAGGGAAAGGCCCCAGCAAGGTGCCACTTCTGCACGTGCAGGATCGCTGTCTCCTTTGGCAACAGTATTTAAACAGTTTCTAACTCAAAGTAACAGTTCACTCAGCTGTACTACAACTCCTCCTTGTAGTTCTTCAGCCTCTTGAGCTCCTGGTCTCTCACTGAACCCTCTGATTCACTGACTCTGAATCCCGTGAGCTCCTCAAGGCTTTTGCGGTGGTATCCCCCTCAAGCGTCACCCACGATTCCCTGCTGGGTCCCTAGCTTGGCACTTTGGATACCTTCAAGCGTCACCCCCCGCTGACTGGCTCGGTCCATAGCTTGACACACAAGGCTGCTCTGCAAGCGTCACCTTCGCTGGTTGGGTCCCTGACTTGATCACCGCCCGAAGTTTACCGATTCTCCACCTTGCCCTTTTGGTGAGAATACTGCTCCGGTACTTGCTTCAGTACTCACTGTGGTCCCTGGTAAAGGCAATTGGTCCCTTAGTGGTGACAGCTTCCCTTCTACCTCTGACCATGACAGGTTCTCCGGCCGGCAGAACCGTCACTTTTGGTTGGACTGCAAGCTGCAGTCCCAACCCTGCGCTGCCCTCTTACTTCTGGATAGGCCCTCACAGAGCCTGGCAGCCTGATGCCCCTGGGATAGGCCCAATCTCCAGCCTAGCAGCCTGGGGCAGACAACACACGTCCACCCAGACGTCGGTCTGGGGGGCACACAAGACCCTGATCACCTGACCTCACCCAATTATATAGGCTCTCCCAGCAGGCCAAAGGATTCAACAAAGTCTCTGCCCATTGGCTGAGATACCCCATATACCCATAACCTGACCTTGAGTTGTCCTTCCCAAAGCCAAACTTAGGGAGAAGTCAATGGATCCCTAGTAATTAATTACAGTAGCTAGTCCTGACAAGTAATTTGGTGAAGAGCTTCCTGACTAAACCCCACGGCGCTACACATGTCAATTGTGGTGGATGAAGGAATCCATTCATTTATTTTTTGGCCTAATCAGCTATAGCCAGCTTTAGAGCTGCAAATCTTCACTGAAATATCTCCAGCATCGGACAATTCTGCCCACATTGTATGCCTAGTCCCTCCCTGCATGTTGTGCTTCATTCCTGTCCCCTAACCTTCAACAGGACATAGCAATGACAGAAGCCGGAGGAAGGAACCACACAACATAGCAGTGTGAGTCATACAATCTGTACCTTTGACTAAAAGCTGTAATCCTTCACAAACTTATTGTTTTTTCGGACTGAACTACAACCAGTTAATCACTGCAACTGGAAAGTCCCCGAATTCACTTTCTTTTTTATGTTATAGACATAATTGTCAGTGGTTACTGAGATGAGCTGTGTGCGCGTCTGTTTATAGATTATTATTGCACTATTATAAACCATTTGTGTAACCATTAAACCATACATTATTTAGACATAATCCTACATGGAGTATTATGGTTTAGGCCTCATGTACCCTGGGCGATTAGATTTGTGCATCATATCCTGGAGTTTTCGTGTGCCTGGGAGGCACAGATGCAGAATCCAGCCCTACTGCTGGCAGCTTGCCAAAGTCTATGGCAGGCTGAAATACGTTTTGACTGGACGTTGTACAGATTGGTATTTGTATTTATCGCCCTATGCATTCAGGGACATATGCTGAAAAGCAGAATATTGACATTCAAGGAATAGTCCCTTAAAGCAGTTGTATGCCCAAAAAAAAAAAAACTGTAAGGCAAAGGCATAATGAGATAGTATGCACCACATACTAGCTCATTATGAAATACTTACCTTAGAACGAAGCTCCCACAGGGCCGCCCTGTCACCACTGAGGGAACTGACACGTTCCTCTGGCGTTTCTTCTAGGTTGTGAGTGGCCGGAGCTGGGATGACATCACTCCCGCGCATGCGAGCGTGACCCCTCCATTCTGGAAAGCTCTGGCACGATACGCCGGACCTTCGCGTAGCATGCGCCACTGACATCAGCGGCTGCAAGGTGAATATCTCCTAAACTGTACAGGTTTAGGAGATATTAATTTTACCTACAGGTAAGCCTTATTATAAACTTACCTGTAGGTAAAAATGACCAAGCGGACAATACAACCGCTTTAATGCATGTGGCCCTAAATGCTGGTTCCACCCTTACAGTGTCCAGCCACAATGTTTTTCAGCCTGTCATAGATGGGAGCTTGTTAATGCCGGAATTTAGAGCACAGGGGCTAGATAGATGCCTAGTAACCTTTGTCTTGTTTTAAAGCTGAGCTCAAGGCAAACAGCTAAATGCACAGTCCAGTCTGTTGTGGTTCAGTAGGGGCCTGTGTTGATGGATTTTGACTTGCTTCAAATGGGTTTTTGTTGGAATACAGAATTGTATTTTGTGCAACAACGTCTGTACATCAGTATTTACTAATTTCTCTATAATAAAAGTTTCTGTTTCATGCCTGCATTAAAGCAGCAAAACCCATATGGAGTTTCCACTGTTTGTTCTGTAGGGCTGCATACAGAATTTCTAACAGTTTTGCATTTTCATACAGATCTATGGGAATGCAAAACCTGCTTGAAACAGATAAGTTGCAGGTCAGAAGGAGACTAATTGCAGATCGAATGTACCTGTCACTAAATTCTGAAGGCTCTCAGAAGCTGCTCAAACTGATCCCATTGACACATGTCTAAAGCCCATTGCACTCACAGGTCTTCTTCTCACACTGTGACTGGACAGTGAAAGGAGGAGCAGCAGACTAATTATCTCATCTCTTTGTCATGCTGCTCTCTCCCTATATCAGCATGCTTCTTGCAATGCAGCACAAATGATTGGATCTTTGTGACGTTTCTCCGCCCACCCCCATCTGAGTTCTGATGTACAGGGGTTGCAAGAAGCTAATACCAAGTCAAATTCAGTTACCTACATTTCTGGCAATTAGAAAAAATAATGATGGGGGCGTGACTTAGCAATGGCTGGGTAAAGACGTGCACTGGAGGAGCTCCTGGCTTAACTCGACCTAAAACGGCCACCCCACAAAATAACCATATGTGAGCACGGCATGAGCACCCCACAACGTTACAGGACATGATCAGCATCCTGTGGACAGAGAATCCAGACCTCCCAACCCGGAATCCAGCATTACTTCAGGGGCACATTACGAGCCTCGTCGGGCGCTATTGTAATGGCACCACGCACCACCCGCATGGAGACGACCACCAACACGCTGCAGGCAGGCTTCCCAACAACATCTCCGAAGCCAGATAACCTCCCAGAGACCCCTGCAGCATTCGGGTCTGACATGGCGGGACCATCGAGGAGCCAGAGCTGCCTAGATGAGAATCTCTGCGCCATGCTGCAGGCCCTTCCCATGCGAGCAGACATTGAGGCCTTGATTCTGCGCATAGAGGAGGCCCATAGCAGAGACCTGCGGGAGGTGAGAACAGAATTGCACTCCCTCACAGACCGCGTGACAACCGGAGAGACCTCGCTCTCCTCGCTGGAAAGCCGAGTGCTGGCATTGGAAAGTGTGCAGGACTCTCAGTCCGTGGGGGCCCAAGAGATGCAGTTACATTTAGAAGAAATGGAGGACCGCAGTCGCCGCAACAATCTGTGACTGCGGGGACTCCCAGAAGCCACGCGCCTGGAAGATCTGGCAGAGACGGTCACGGCCTTGTTTCACAGGCTCTTGGAGACACCACCACCTTCCCTAGAAATAGATTGTGTACACCGCACACTGGGACCCAAATCTGCTGACCCGGAGAGACCCTGCGATGTATTATGCCGCTTGCACCGCTACTCGCAAAAGGAGATAATCCTCCGCAAAGCCTGGGAACATGGAGACATAGAATTTGTTGGAGTACACATCCAGATCCTCCCAGATTTGTCCAGAGCAACCTTACAGAGGAGAGCAATGTTGAAACCAGCTCTGGCCTCTACCCTTTGGCAGTGAAATTCCATACGGCACAAGCTTCCTTCACGCTGCGAACACCAGCAGACCTACCGGCATTTTTCACCTTCCTGGAAGCAGAACCAGTTCAGGTGCCGGACCGGTTGCAGAAAATTCCACGACCGTCGGGTCGCTCGGGTCCTGTCAGGGGCAGATCTAACCAGCCTGCCCGCTTCCGGAGGCCCAGAGGGAGATCCCGAGCACCATCTATAACCGGGTCATGTGAGTCATAAGAAGCACCTTTTAGACTCTATCCCTTGTTACACACAGGCTGAAAACAGTTCACCCCACCGCCAGCAAGACCCCACCTCATTGGCCTGCACCCCCGCCACCTACGCGAACAGGCAGATAATGGGTGACTCGGACACCAAACAGATTGTGTCTGTTACGATACCCCCCCTTACTTTGCTCCGTGGAGCACTTGCCCATCTCCTCAGCTAAGAAAGACACCAGAAACAACCCTCCCAGGGGACCTGTTCCTGGTTCGGTTTTTGCTGTTTCTTTACCCCTGGCGGTCCTCTGTGGAACTCTCCCATGGGGCGGATGGTATGTGGGGCTTTTGGGACACCCTGCCTATGGGGCAGCACTGAGAAGAGGATTTTTCCCCCCTACCCCTCCCCCCTCTCTTTCTGCTCCATCTACTTGTCTACTGACTATACTGCTCCCCGTCCCGCTGCGGGTGACACGTGGGAACTTGGTAAACCTCCACACACAGAGGAGTGAGTGCTGCATGTCCTCACACCTCTTAACGGGCTAGAAATGTCAATTCTATAACTGCTTAACATGTTTTTCTTGCAGGTGTGTATTATGTTGTACATATACTAGTCCAATGACCACACCTGCTCTGGGTCCTCCGGGTTGCATCAGATTTAAGAATGACACTGAGGGACAGGTAATATGTTGATATGGAGGGGTGTGCTGTTTCCAGGTGGAGAGGAGGGGTCTGGGACGTATACCACGGGGAGACCTGTTGTCGTCATGCTACCCGTGGCCCCGGAACCACAGCTCCACGGGCAGCCTCCCATAATTGGAAGTCAAGGAGCGTCGATATGTTAGCTTTCTCATACAGCCTTAGGGACCTGGAGCGGCTATTGCAGGGGAGGTGGGACTGAGGAGAACCATATGTCACTGGGGAGGTGGGATTATAGGCTCCATCTCGCTGCTTACCCCAGGGGGGGACTATATTTACCTGATAGGAGATAACCTGAGGGGGTGATGTCCCTTCATGAGCGGGGCCAGGGAGGTAGTGGAACGGCTAGGGAAAGTTTTGTTTTATTTTATTTTATATTGTTGTCAACCTGTGTGTGTTCACTATGTTACCAAGCTGCTTTTGTCTATAATGTTCTATATGTTATGTGTGCCTTAAATATCCTGAATATTTCTGATCTACCTATATGTTGTCCTTTAGATACATGACATTTACCAACTGCTCACAACCAAAATTTTCAGATGTGGTCGGGAGGGTTGGGGGGGCTAAGGGCCCTCCCAACGGCTCTTGCTGATCACATCCCCACATAGGCCAACGTTCACAGGCCAGTCTATCACTGGAGAGCGTTTTAGCAATATTTTGCTACCATTTTAGTTTTTTATCTGTCCAGAGGGGTGCTAACTATAAAGTCACCACCACTAGCAACCGCTTACCCCCTGTGGGATTACTTACCCTCAGGGAGCTCTCCTCTTTGTTTTCTCTCTCTGTTTCTCTTCTCCATATTTCTTTTTCTTTTTTCTCTTCTCCCCCTCTCCCTCATTTTTTCTCCCACCCACGAGTATGGACGAATTAAATGTCATTATCTTAAATGCAAAGGGACTCAATGTCCCTGAAAAGAGATGGATGTTGCTGAATGACATGAAGCGCATGAAAGCAGACATTATCCTGCTACAAGAGACACAGGAAGCTCACAAGGCGGTGGTACGGGGTATACTTATTAAACACGGATCGAGAATCAAATGACAGAGAACAGCCCAACTAACCTCCCTTCTCAATAAACTACAGACATTAGAGACTAAACATAAACAGACCCCAACCAGACCATTGGGAAATGAGCTTGACACCACACGCATGCAGATTACTGATCTTCTCCATTTTAAAGCTAAATCTGGGCTTCAAATCTGCCACAAAAAGGTCTACGAGTCGGGCAACAAATGTGGAAGGCTATTGGCACAGTCACTGCGTACACAGAAAATGGCATCCTACATACCACATATATCCTCCCCTATGGGACAAAGCGCCTTCTTACCCCAATAAATTTCCCAAGCATTCAAATCTTACTACGAATCTCTATATAACTTAACTACGATGCAACCCACCCAAGAATGAATTGCGGAATACATAACTACCTCCATAATGCCCACCCTACCGGCCGAAGCGCACGACCGGTTAGAGGACCCCATCACGCTACTGGAACTTCAGTGGGTGGTAGGGAACACCAAATAGGGAAAGGGTCCTGGGCCTGATGGCCTCACTATAGAATACTATAAGACCCTACTCCCATCTTTAGGCACTCACCTAATTAAACTCCTCAACAACTTCAGTAAAGGGGGAACGTTCCATAGCTCTACTCTACAGGCCCATATAACATATATATCCCAAAGATGGTAAGGACGCGACTCAATGCAGGTGCTACCAACCAATATCCCTACTCAGCACCGATCTTAAATTATTCACTAAGATAATAGCTTCTAGATTGCAAAACACCTACCCCAACTGATACACCTAGACCAAGTAGGCTTCCTACCGACCAGAGAGGCGAGAGACAACACCACCAAAGTTCTCAATCTGCTATATACGGCCAACCTTACAAAAACACTGTGTATCTTCATAAGCACTGATGCTGAGAAAGCGTTTGACCGTGTAAATTGGGAGTTCATGTTTTCAACATTGCGACACATAGGGTTAGGTGGCGACATGCTTAACTGGATCACCGCGGCATACTCAGGACCGACAGCCAGAGTCAGGGCAAATGGCGTGATATCGGATTCGTTTCCAATTACGAACGGGACACGACAGGGATGCCCACTCTCACCCCTATTTTTAGCTCTGTCCCTAGAACCCTTCCTATGCCACGTAAGACTGAATCCAGACATCACCGGAATGAAGATTGATCGAAACCAACATAAGGTATCGCCTACGCGGAAGACCTGATGTTTTCCCTCACGAACACTCCTATATCCCTCCCAATAATAACAAAAAAATACAAGCGCGCCACCAATAACTATGTATCTTGATACAATGTATACAACTACATTTCCGTGATTCACCACTATTCTCGTGAAGAAATGTTTAAAAAAATAGATACATTTTTCAAACTAGCTGAAATATCTTGTTTATGCAAAGTGTTTATATGTCACAAATAAGGAGCAACTAATTTACTCCATTTACTTTTACTTATACCAATCGGTTAAACGAATAACTATTCAAATGTTGAAATATAGGTAAAAAGTTACCAAGTGCCTATAAAAACTGGTGCTTATGTGAAAAAAATCAATGTATAGATCTATGCGTTCATAATCTTTCAACACACCAATTAAATTATTACTTGTTCCTCTTTAAAAAAATAGCAGAAATAAAACACCCTTGTGATGTGTCATAAAAAATAAAGTCCATCTGAGGATATCTTGTATTGTAGATCAATCATGAATCTTCTGCTTTGGAACAAACAAATAAATGATCTTCCCGCTATAGGTAAAGTAGAAATGCTCACTTACCGAATCTGTAGGATCTCAAATTATAGAGATCTTAAAGGCTTGTTGCATTCTCCTGCCGGCATCTGTGATCTCCACCTGGGTAGTAATCCAGAAAGTTTTTCCTGTTTTTCTTCAATGGGACAACCAACAGACACTTTCTTTGGGTTCAGGTGTTAAACTTCCACAGCTGTGGGAGGGAAGGTCAATTATCTTCCCTCAATCCTCCACACATCCAGACCCCTCAATGAAAACAAAACGGGGGAAACTCCATAGTGTGGATGTAAAAATTTATTAAAAGTCACTTGTAATTCCACAGCAATTGCACACAGCACTAAGAACACAGCATTTCGGAAACTGCAAACCAAAAAGTCAAATCAAATTGCACAGCAACATCACCGCAAATAGTGCACAGCAAAGGGAACTGGATAAAAATATTTCACAGGCAGCAGAGTGTTGAGCCTTCTCACTGCATAGGGAAAAAATGAATAAAACGTGATGGCATCACAGCCACTTGCTCCATCCGACGCGCGTTTCCCCTCAACAGGCTTCCACTGGGAATGGAGGCATCCCATTTTTTCCCAAAGTGTGATCCCCCCTGGGTAGAGCTCCATGGTGTTACCCAGCTCTCCCCGCTGATATCAAACGCCATCACCTGATTGGCAACAAAACAAGAATTTGTGCCCTTCTCATTTACCAAACATCTCTCTCTTCCCAAAACTCTCCACTCCGTCCTATACTGGGTAACCCTCAATTTGACCCGGGTTTACATGATGCGGCCTTTCGGAGTCTAAGTGATGCGGGCCTCCACCAAGCATCCCACTTTAGTTCTGGGGGACGATGGAAGTTGATCACCGAACTTTCTCATCCTATAAGGGCCTGTTCTGCTTGGGTTTCCTAAGATCGCTTTAGTTATGCCACTTCCTCAGCTCCATACAGCCTCCCACCGATAGTGCCCAACCTCTCACAACATTGGAGGAAATCTGTACTGATTCCGGCATGCTTCCGCATACTCTTTCCCTGACCTACAGACTATTAATTACACCACCTGCGGAGTTTCTGCCACCAGGGCTACTCAAGTGGTAAAGGGACCTGGACCTCCAGTTCAACACTAAGACGAAAAAACAGATTCACACACAAGTCTTCCATTTGCGCCAAGATTCAGGAAACCAACTACAAAATTCTATCACAATGGTATAGAACCCCTGTACTACTGCACAAATTCTTCCCGACGACATCGGACCTATGCTGGCGATGCCAGTCAGACAAGGGGACTCTAGTACACATTTTCTGGTCGTGCCCCAAAATAACGAATTTTTGGCAGGTAGTCCATGGGATAGTACAAAAATTCACTGACCGTAACATCCCAGACAACTCAGCCTTCTTTCTGCTACATGGGTCGAACATCCCAGAAAGAATATACAAGAAATCAGTGATTTGTCACCTTCTTGATGCAACCAAAGCCTTCATTCCGCTTCACTGGAAATCCCCGCACCCACCATCCCCGCACCCACCATCTATTGAGATGTGGCTCACAAAAGTAGAGGAAATTTAAAAAAATGGAAGATCTCATTCTCACAGCTCAAAACAGACAGGAGACATTTTCCAAAACATGGCAACTGTGGAATATATTCATATACTCAGATGAAGGCCAGGCCCTGAGAGGGAGCGCTCCTACATCTTAATCATACACACCACAGTGCCCTCGACCAATCCTCCGACTGGTGAGACATACCGTCTCATGTGAATATGTTAGATGAAAATTCATACCACTCCATACTCGTGGGGACCATCTTATATTCTTATATTTGCCCTCTGTTCTTCTACTACCCAACTTTTTTTTTTTTCTATTTCTCTATTATCAACTCTAGTATTTTTTTTTTCTCTTTCTTACTCTATAGTAAGTCTATTTTTCTCTACTTTTTATAATAAAACCCCTTCAAGGGGAAAAAACAGTGGGATCGAACCCATGGGACCGCACCACTCCACCACTGTGCCTCACAGGATCACATACAGATCCCCTCCAAGACGGAGGACTCTATGACAATACTAAGAGAAATGCACAGATATGTCCCCTGAGTTACAGGACGATGTGAAGGATACAGTATTTTGATTTTACGCAACCATTATTCTGTTAAACATGTCACGACTGTATATCACAAATTTTATTTTTGTAGCTGTATGACATCTTCTGTATTATACTGTAACATTGTGGTCCATGCGGACCTCTTTCCCAATATAAATAAACAATTAAAAAAAAATAAAAAATAATGATGTCTAAAATGAATATACAGACTAAATTAATTGTGTCTTGAATATTTTTCAGGTTTTCCGCTTTGGAGGACCCACAAGTTCTCAATTCTACCTATGTTTATTCATCTGAGAAGCACCAAGCATTGTTTCCCTATTCTGCTGTGTGCAGCACAAATACAGTATCTTTATTACACACTGAATAAAATCTCGGTAATCCTATTGTGCGCATGATATACGGTATATTAATAATTAATTAATTTAAAAAAAAAAAAATGTAGCGCATAGACAAAAAAATGGTGATAAATTATGGTCACAAACACCGCAAGTCTAGCGACTGGATGTAGTGAATACAACTAATAATGATAGAAAGTCAATTGGCCATGAGGCAAAAAATATGAAGAGTAAATCTCCAAATGAGTGTGCACATAGAAAAAAGTCACTGACAGTGAAGAATGTTCCAAACGTTGGCAGAAGACTTGGTTAATCGGTACATGGGAACCACATCCACCAAAGACATTGTGCCACCAGGGCGTGTGGAGAGATATCCGGACCGTCAGAACTCCCAGGTAGAACTTTACAGGAACTCACAGGGTCATCCGATGAGTCCTCCTGGTAGGTACAGATGAAATTCTGCCAGCTGTGATGTACTTGTACCATTTTTTTTGTCTTTCTATGCACTACATTTTTTTTTTATTGATTTTACATTGCTGTTTGTCACACTGTATGTAGCTGCTCCCTTTTACTAGTTAGCGCAGTGTTTTTTTGTTATTTTCACATTATACGGTATATTAGAATTACTGTTACACTATGTATTGAAATATTATTTTCTGGTTGAATTTTATTAATCTGTTCATTCATGAACTTTTTTATTTTAAGGTGTGTCTGTAAATGGAGTGGTGTCGCTGTATACGGTGCCATTGTGACATAGCTGGTTGGACAAGCTGTTCAAATAAACAAGTATTGTGCAAGACTGGATTATTACAGCAGCCAGGGAAACCAGGCAAAGAACAGAGCAGGAAGACAAATAATAAAGATTTTGGTGTGGATATGACATAGCTCCCAACTGTCCCTGATTTCGGGGGACTGTCCCTGATTTGTACATTTTAAAAGCCAATATAAAGGAATAGTAGTGGTAAAAAAAGCCCTTCTGGATTTAATTAACTTTTTTTTTTTTGGTTAATTCTCCTTTAAGGGGGTGTGGCAGGGGCGTGTCCTATGCCTACATACGTTTGTTAGTAGGTGTCCCTCATTCCCATCTCAAAATGTTGGGAGGTATAGATATGCTATGCAGTCATATTGGGAAAAGACTTTATTTCATGGCAGATGAATATATTAAAGAGATGACATTTATTTTCCCAGGGACTTTTGTTAAGCGCTGCACAAACTGTTGGTGCTATATAAATCCTGTATAATAATAATTAGATATTAGAATGAGAAGAGTCAGCATGTTTTGGCATTCTTCTTTCACATGGTCAGGAAACTGAACATCATGCCAAGATTGTAGCTAAATTGGTCTGGCCCTGATGCAAAATATGAGCCTTGTTGGTAATGTGCTTATTGTACACACAAATGCTTTACTCAATAAAATAATTTCCAAGCTTCCTTTGAACGATTACCCTTCATGGTGATGTGTCCTTTTGCTTCAATAAGTCAAAAAAGAAAATGTTCCTGAAACCCAAATCTGTGCTGAATTTGTGTTTGTATATACATACTGTGTTTTGCGATTTTATACATTCTACGTGCATATGCATGACTGTTGTGCACATATGTATGTGTATACACACACATGTAAAAATTACACCCTATCAAAGAGGGTATCTGTAGCTATATAGCTGTAGTGGCTCATGTTTGCAACAGCGTATGGCAGAAACCACTATCAATTTTTTTGTTACACGTTTTATATCTAGCTAATAGTATGGCAAGCTCTAATATAGCTGAATACACAAGCATGTGTCTTTTCTGCTTCTGTGTACACACACACACACACACACACACACACACACACACACACACACACACATATATATATATACTTTTCTATATACTTGGGTACTATTATTATTGATATATATTTTTATATCTTTTAGACTTCCATATATTATATATGTTTTTAGTATCCACACAAGTGTCTGCAATTCTCTGTATACATATCTGCTTGATGTCTGTTTAATATAGAGCGCTGTGATGTGTAAGGAATATTCCTACAACGAAGGAGAATCCGTTCTCATGGTCAAAACCACTTATCAAGTGCTGCACCACTTATCCAGCGCTCTCTATTTATTCTAGCATGCAGACCAGACCTGGTTCCATAATACTTTTAAGGCTCTGAGGAAGAGGAAAACCCTTGAAACGTGTTAGCCAGTCATCCATTTTATATCCCTTGTATGGGCAGCTAACCATCCACTTTCTATCCCCTATATGGGCATTTTTTTATATATTGTGTACCAAGTGAGATTAATTGTAATGTATCTATATTTATGAATATGTAGTACTTTCAGTCTTCACCACTTTATTTTAAACTTTTCTCTACGCATTCATGCACTAGACTACACACCTTCCTTTTATCTTTTCTAAGAATCTGTGCTGCCCCCTGGGCGCCAGAGGCCCGACAGCCAGTACTGTGTTTGTTTCCCTGTTGCTAGGCTGCTGCCTTACACTATATTTTCTGCAGGATGACTAATAAACTGTTCACAGCCAATTTTTATAATCCGGTGAAGTATTTGCGGAAGGAGGCGTAGCACTTTTTCTTTTGGATTTAGAAATGTCATGACACCACTACAACATTTTTTTTCTTATATATTTTAACTCTTTGTGGATACCTGACGTTTAGTGGAATATATTGTTGTGTTGTATAGATTTTTGTTCTATTATGGTCAGGATTAACAAAATGCATGAAAAAATATAACGTCCAAACAAAGACCATGGACTTTTAAGGTTTTTGAAATTCACCCCTTATTTGTATAAAAAATAGTTTCTTCCATAGTTTATTCTTTTTGAACTGACTTTATATGATGTCTAAATAAACTATTGAAGAAATAGTTTTTTATACAAATAAGGTTTAAACTCCTCTTTGTGGTGGCTTAAAAATCCCTGGTCTTTGTTTGGACTTTATACACTTCGTTTGTTTCCACTTTGGATGTGGCACCTTCCACCACCTTGTGGACTTATATGTTGTTCTACACACTACTGGTCAAGAAACTCTTATGCCGCGTACACATGAGGCATACACATTATCCGGTCGTGTGCATGCCTCATCGGACCTTATCTTTCGAAAATTCTGACGGACTTAGAAATAGAACATGTTCTAAATCTTTCCGACGGAACCCATTCCTATCGGGAAAACCGATAATCTATATGCTGTTCCAACATACCAATAACGATGCATGCTCAAGCAAGTAAGAGACGTAAGCTATTGGCTACTGGCTATTGAACTTCCTTTTTCTAGTCCCGTCGTACGTGCTGTACGTCACCGCATTCTGGACGGTCGGACTTTGGTGTGATCGTGTGTACGCAAGACAGTTTCAGCAAAATTCCGTTGGAACTCCGTCGGTTAAACCATCAGAGTTTATTCCCACGGGTAAACTGGTCGTGTGTACGCGGCATAAGAGCAACCCTATTTAATTTTTTTTTTTTTTTAACTGTATGCAGCTTAGTGGACTCTGAAATGAAAGTATAGAAAACATAAACAATTGGAGATAAATATGAACTCGTACAACTCTTTTGTTTAACCACTTCAGCCCCGGAAGATTTGGCTGCTCAATGACCAGGCCATTTTTTTGCAATGTGTCGCTTTAACCACTTGCCGACCGCCTCACGCAGATATACTGTGGCAGAATGGCACGGGCAGGCAGAGTAACATATGGGTATGTTGGTGGTCGGCATCCCTCCAGGACCGATCTGTGCTGAGGGGGAGGCCACTGATTCATGGCCACCCCCTCGCGATCGCTCCTGGCAAATGAGAAACTTCCCCTGCTTCTGTAACGTAAACAGAAGCAGAGGAAGTGATGTCATCGCTCCTCGTGAAGACTTTTTGTTCCGGCTTCCGAGGAGAGAAGACATCAAGTAAGTTTGCACCAACACTACACGTACAGTAGAACACGCAGGCACACTATTCACCCCCCAATCACCCCCCGTTCACCCCCCTGCACCCCCAGTCACAGTGACACCAATAGCAGTTTTTTTTTTTCTGATTACTGCATTGGTGTCATTTGTGACAGTTATAAGTGGTAGGACAGTTAGTGTTAGGCCCCTTTAGGTCTAGGGTACCCCCCCTAATAAAGGTTTAACCCCTTGATCACCCCCCGTCGCCAGTGTCACTAAGCAATCGTTTTTCTGATCTCCGTATTAGTGTCACAGGTGACGCTAGTTAGGGAGGTAAGTATATAGGTTCGCCGTCAGCTTTTTATAGCGTCAGGTACCCCCATATAGTACCTAATAAAGGTTTTAACCCCCTGATTGCCCCCTAGTTAACCCTTTCACCAGTGATCACCGTATAAGTGTTACGGGTGACGCTGGTTAGTTAGTTAGATTTTTTATAGTGTCAGGGCACCCGCCGTTTATTACCTAATAAAGGTTTAACCCCCTGATCGCCCGGCGGGTGATATAACTTAGGTTTTAGGGTCAGATGGGGTCTGCGTCGCCCCAGGCAGCGTCAGGTTAGTGCCAGTACCGCTAACACCCACGCACGCAGCATACACCTCCCTTAGTGGCATAGTATCTGAACGGATCGATGTCTGATCTGATCAGATCTATACGAGCGTCCCCAGCAGTTTAGGTTTCCCAAAAATGCAGTGTTAGCGGGATCAGCCCAGATACCTGCTAGCACCTGCGTTTTGCCCCTCAGCCCAGCCAAGCCCACCCAAGTGCAGTATCGATCGATAACTGTCACAAAACACTAAACACGCAACTGCAGCATTTGCAGAGTCAGAGTCTGATCCCTGCGATCGCTAACAGGTTTTTTTGGTAGCGTTTTGATACAGTCGCTGACAGTCAGGAGCTTTTTTACCTGTGAATCTCACTAGTATACCACTATATTTAGAGCCCAAAATGGCAAATTGAAGGTACACCAGTGACGAGGCCTATACGTTTCTGAGCATGACAGATAGTTTAGAGGAAGTCGCTCATATGTCAGATTCAGGCTCAGAATACGATCCTGTAGACGACAGCGGCTCCATGACAGATAGTACAAAATATTTTACAGCGCACACACACAAGAATGACATTTCCTGCAGGGCTAGTTAAAAACACCTGAACATATTCAAAAAATACGGGGGTTTGGTCACACTATATGGTCATATAGTGCTAAGCCCACTTACTGCGACAAAGTACCCCGAATTAGTGGGTCCTACTCTAGTAATAGAATGGAAGATCCTCTGTCTCAACCATGGGAGCTGAACTCCTCTATGTGGGAGAACTGAAGGGGATACATCCTAAACACTGGTGGCCACTAAATAGGAGGTAATGAGGAGGGAGAGGGGTGCTCCAGCCCAAAAGACCTGGTCAGGGCCTATTACAATATACAAGAACATATTTGGGGGGCACACCATACAATGCGTTTAAATTCAAGATGGTGCTGCTATAAGACCTACAAACAGTACAAAATATTTTACAGCGCACACATACAAGAATGACATTTCCTGCAGGGCTAGTTAAAAACACCTGAACACCTGTCGCAGTAAGTGGGCTTAGCACTATATGACCATATAGTGTGACCAAACCCCCGTATTTTTTTAATATGATCAGGTGTTTTTAACTAGCCCTGCAGGAAATGTCATTCTTGTATGTGTGCGCTGTAAAATATTTTGTACTGTTTGTAGGTCTTATAGCAGCACCATCTTGAATTTAAACGCATTGTATGGTGTGCCCCCCAAATATGTTCTTGTATATTGTAATAGGCCCTGACCAGGTCTTTTGGACTGGAGCACCCCTCCCCCTCATAGGTACGGCGCCAGTTGGCGCCGTACCCATTTGCCCGTAAGGCCAGGCGCTGGTACAAGAAAGTGTCTGTAACTGTGATATACAGTGAGGAGTGAAATAAAAAATTTACGCCCTTAGAAATCCTGAAGGCGGTGATTGGTTTTCAGGGCCCCGTACGCGGCTAGGCTCCCAAAAAGTCCCACACATGTGGTATCCCCGTACTCAGGAGAAGCAGCAGAATGTATTTTGGGGTGTAATTCCACATATGCCCATGGCATGTTTGAGCAATATATCATTTAGTGACAACTTTGTGCAAAAAAAAAAAGTATGTCATATTCCCGCAACTTGTGTCAAAATATAAAATATTCTATGGACTCAACATGCCTCTCAGCAAATAGCTTGGGGTGTCTACTTTCCAAAATGGGGTCATTTGGGGGGGTTTTGTGCCATCTTGCATTTTATGGCCTTCAAAACTGTGATAGGCAGTGAGGAGTGAGATCAAAAATTTACGCTCTTAGAAATCCTGAAGGCGGTGCTTGGTTTTCGGGGCCCTGTACGCGGCTAGGCTCCCAAAAAGTCCCACACATGTGGTATCCCCGTACTCAGGAGAAGTAGCTAAATGTATTTTGGGGTGCAATTCCACATATGCCCATGGCAGCTGTGAGCAATATATCATTTAGTACAACTTTTTGTAAAAAAAATATATATATATATATATTTTTTTTTTTTTGTCATTATTCAATCACTTGGGACAAAAAAAATTAAATATTCAATGGGCTCAACATGCCTCTCAGCAATTTCCCTGGGGTGTCTACTTTCCAAAATGGGGTCATGGGGGGGGGGGGGATGGGGGTTTGTACTGCCCTGCCATTTTAGCACCTCAAGAAATGACATAGGCAGTCATAAACTAAAAGCTGTGTGAATTCCAGAAAATGTACCCTAGTTTGTAGACACTATAACTTTTGCGCAAACCAATAAATATACGCTTATTGACATTTTTTTTACCAAAGACATGTGGCTGAATACATTTTGGCCTAAATGTATGACTAAAATTGAGTTTATTGGATTTTTCTTATAACAAAAAGTAGAAAATATCATTTTTTTTCAAAATTTTCGCTCTTTTTCTGTTTATATCGCAAAAAATAAAAATCGCTGAGGCAATCAAATACCATCAAAAGAAAGCTCTATTTGTGGGAAAAAAGGACGCAAATTTCATTTGGGTACAACTTTGCATGACTGCGTAATTAAACGTAGTTAAACAGCGCAGTGCCAAATTGTAAAAAGTCCTCTGGTCTTTAGGCAGTCTAATGGTCTGGGGCTTAAGTGGTTAACTGACAATTGCACGGTTGTGCAATGCTGTACCCAAACAAAATTGACGTCCTTTTTTTCCCACAAATAGAGCTTTTTTTGGTGGTAGTTGGTCACCTCTGTGGATTTTATTTTTTGCGCTATAAACAAAAGAAGAGCGACAATTTTGAAAAAAAACACAAAGGGGGTGATTTACTAAGACAGATGCGCTGCGCCGGAAAAACCATTGATTGAACGTGTGAACCTGTGAACACAGACGCGCAAAACGATAATAAATATGTAAACTGCAACTGGTGCTAGGGAAACTGCAGTTTTCTCATTGATAATAGCCCAATACATTTGGTTAATTTCATCACATTGGATGTGTCTTGTTAGGCAATTAGTAGGTGTTCTCAATGAATTAACCCTTTTGATGCTAATCTCATTCCTATTACTCTAATATATCTTTGAAATGTGTTTTTTTTCTATTTTTACCCAAATCTTTCATTACATTACAAAGAACAGAGAAGTGTTTCTAAGCCCAATAAATTAATATTTTCCAATCTTGATCCATACACTGCAATCAGTTAGATCTTAAAAAAAAAAGATTTAGTGCAAGAGCCTGTTTGATTTCCTATAATTTGAATGAATTGTTCAAGTGCGTCTTCCTATTACCTATTTTGACGAAATATCGAGTTGTACAGAGATTGGCCAATCAGACTGCATAGTGCATGACCATCTTAAGTGCCAAATTTGGAATGTAGATGTGCCATGACCCACTTGTATTTTCCTATTGATATTTCTTGGGCATTATACAAGACACATGAAAAAACACCTGGAGTTTGCATGTTCTCCTTGTGACTGTGTGGATTTTCTCCAGGTACTCCGGTTTCCTCCCACACTCTAAAAACATGCTGGTAGGTAAATTGGATCCTGTCTAAATTGGCCCTAATATATGTGTTAGGGACCCACACAAACACCACCCCATGTTAAAAAAAAAAAAAAATCTTAACCACTTACCGACCGGCCACTGTATACATACGTCATTACTTTGAAGATGGCTATCTCGGTAACGGCAGCAGCAGCAGCTGCTGCCATAACCGAGGTATCCATCTTTAGGGCCGGCTGTTCTGTACACGATAATGGTGGTCTCTGTGGCGGGTTCCGCCACAGAGCTGTTGGTAGCGGCGGAGGCGATCGGGTCCTTTCACTTCCTCAGTATGGAGACGACTGAGGCTAAGATGGCCCCCACCCGTCTCCATACCATAGGACGGCGGAAGCGACATCATTACGTCAGCTCCGCCCATTTGTCTTAAAGGCACAATGTTTTTTGTGTCATTTTTTCAAACAAATTTTTTTTTTTTTTTTTTTTTGCATTAAAGTCTAAATATGAGATCTGAGGACTTTTTGACCCCAGATCTCATATTTAAGAGGACCTGTCATGCTTTTTTCTATTACAAGGGATGTTTACATTTACGTTTACAAAAGTGATCCAAATTTTTTTTTTAAAACAGTGAAAAAATAAATAAAATAAATAAGAAAAAAAAATTTTTTTTTACAGCGCTCTGTCCCGACTAGCTCGCGCGCAGAAGCGAACGCATGCGCGAGTAGCGCTCGCATATGAAAACGGTGGTCAAACCACACATGTGAGGTGTCGCCGCGACCAGTAGAGCGAGAGCAATAATTCTAGCCCTAGACCTCCTCTGTAACGCAAAACATGAAACCTGTAGAATTTTTTAAACGTCGCCTATGGAGATTTTTTTTTAGTTTGACGCCATTCCACGAGCGGGCGCAATTTTGAAGCGTGACATGTTGGGTATCAATTTACTTGGCGTAACATTATATTTCACAATATAAAAAAAATTGGGCTAACTTTACTGTTGTCTTATTTTTTTATTCAAAAAAGTTAATTTTTTCCAAAAAAAGTGCGCTTATAAGACCGCTGCGCAAATACGGTGCAAAAAAAAGTATTGCAATGACCGCCATTTTATTCTCTAGGGTGTTAGAAAAAAAAACAATATATAATGTTTGGGGGTTCTAAGTAATTTTCTAGCGAACAAACAAGTTTTAAACATGTAAACACCTAAAATCCAAAACGAGGCTGGTCTTTAAGTGGTTGCAAATAAGGATCATCTCTTCCTCAGAGAACAGTGAGCGGGGCATGGTAGTGGGAAGAAATTAGCAGCAGTACAGGCAACTTCCTGTAGGGGGCGTGATGTCATTCCTGTGTGCTGTCCACCGCTTCCGGGAACCAGACATGTGCCACAGGCACATACCTATGTGTACACAGCACTCCCGCATCTCGCATAGACAGCGGTCAGGCATCTAGATGCATTTAGCTGCAGGAATCTATATTTTGATGTAAATTGTAAAGCAGATACTGATATCCAGGACTGGACTAACAAATGTTTCTAGTGAAAGGCAACTGGTGTTTTCTATTAAACAAGGACTTAGGAATGTGCAAAGTTAAACTAAATGAAATCCTTTCTTATTTTTGCTTGGGGATAGAGTGCAGAGGGATTAGAAGTCTTGTCAGGTTTTTGGGGATGTCTGGACCCCTGATAGGGTGAAGACGCCTCCCAAATTTTGCCACTTTCACCTTCAAATTATTTACTTCCTGTCACATAGCCAAACAGGAAGTGAGGGTAAAACCCTTCCAATGTCTTTGCTTGGGGACACACAGGTCAATCTAAATATTTTCCCCATTAGGTAAATTGCACTCTAGCATTTTGCTGTGTATACCCTAAATTATATTTATTTACTAAAGGCAAAACCACTTTGCACTACAAGTGCAGTTGCTGGAGATCCGAGGGGGACATACAAGGGAAATAAAAAAAAAATCAGCATCTTTGCTTTGACATGATTGGATGATAAAATCACCAGTGCTTCCCTCAGATTTACAGCGAGTACACTTGTATTGCAGAGTGGATTTGCCTTTAATAAACCCCCAAAATACCTAATAATGTGGGGTGTACATAAAGTGCTAGAGTGCAATTTGCCTAATGGGGACACTAGTTAGATTGACCTGTGTGTCCCCAAGGAAAGACATTGGTAGGGTTTTACTCCCATTTGGCTATGTGACAGGAAGTGAAGCCAATTTTAAGAAAAGGGACACAAAGCTCAACCTAAAAAAGACAAGCAGGGGTTCTAACACTCACTTGGTTTCCCTCAAATGCCCACAATTAGAATAGGATTGTCTGGAGCTCGATTTTAGCTCAGTGCTCTAAATCAGTGCTTCTCAACCCTGTCCTCAAGTACCCCCAACAGGCCATGTTTGCAGGTTTTCCTTCATCTTGCACAGGTGCTTTAAATAACAGTCAATGCTTTTGTATTTTGGGCAGCTATTTTAGCCAAGATAAATTCCCAAAACATGTCCTTTCGGGGGTACTTGAGAACTGAAGCTGAGGACCACTGCGCTAAAATGGAAAATTTAACACTTACCTCTCTGTAATTTTCCTTTTCTGGTGACTATCCATGACAGCACAATCCATGCATATGCTACCATGAAGGCAACAGGAAAGTAGCTTGTAGCTCACACTAGTTAAGCTGCAGCTGGGAAATCTGTTGCGTGAAAAGTAACAAAACACATAAAACATACAAATTTGCTACAAATTTTATTGGTCAACAAAACAGGACTTGAAAAGGAGCAAGGAAAGCAAAAAACACATGCATGTTAATTTGAGACACTAACAGAATATGGTTTTTGAGGTCTGACCATTGTGCATTGGAAATTAACAGGAGTAAAAAGGACTGCGCCCACAAATGGATATCTATTAAGGATTTAAACATTAGTCACAACATCTTGAGAAAGATTTTGCAAAATAATGCAGCACAGACAATTAAATAAAAATGAACAACCTACAAACGGCACACATTGACAACATCAAAAATATTTCAGGGGAAAATGTCCCCCACCCAAAGAAATACAATTAACCAAAGTAAAAAAACCTTGCTCGAAAACGCATCTGTTTTGCAAAGACATAACAAATAAAATACAAAGAGAAAATACATGTGTTACAAACTCAATAAGGACACCCAAATGTACTCCTTTTTTTTTTTTTTTTTTTAATTCCTTTAATTTTTTAATAACTTCAGAAAACTCTCGAGAGACAATTCAGCTTGACGCTCATTCACTGTCTCCAACAAGGTCTTGCATCATCGTGGTAGAGACTTAATTTTTAATCAACATTCTCCATTTTCTAAACTTCCAGATGCCTTCAGCATCCACACCCTTCTTTTTATCCAACACAAAAAAAAAGTATAGCTTGCTTAGCCATAATCCTATACATTGTTTACTGTCTAACGAAACATTTCTATATACATACAAGTTGCGTGCATCCCACAACACTTCCTTTAATGCACATAACACTAACCACAATACTCTGTTTATTAGGGTTGTCCCGATACCACTTTTTTAGGACCGAGTACAAGTACCGATACTTTTTTTCAAGTACTCGCCGATACCGATTACCGATACTTTTTTTTTAATGTCACGTGACAGTGTGTTTTTTTGTTTTTGTTTTTTTTTTAACAGTGCTTTGGGGGGGGGGGGTGAACGGTGTATGTGTTTTTTTTTTTATTATTTATTTATTTACAATTTTTATTTTTTAAAATAATATTTTTTTTATACTTTATTGCAATATGTGTTTGTTTTTTTTGTTTTTTTTTTATCAGCCCTGTTGGGGGGCTTTGGTGAGATATCAGGGGTCTTAACAGACCTCTGATATCTCCCCCTTGAGACAGAGAAAGAGACCGAGGATAGAGATTCCCCAGTCCCTTTCTCTGCAGCCTCAGCTGCACTGAGAATGAATGGAGAGAAGACAGCGGTCCTCCTCTCAATTCATAAACTGACACATCGTAATCACAAGAGATTACAATGTTTCAGTTATGTGAATGGACAGAGTCAGCTGACTCTGTCTATTCACAAAGCAAGGAGGAGGAGGACGGCAGAACGGAGGGGGACAGAAAAGGAGAGGGGATCGGAGGGGACAGTCACAGCGGAGAGGCACAGAGAAGGAGAGGGGAACGGAGGGGACAGTCACAGCGAAGAGGCACAGAGAAGGAGAGGGGAACGGAGGGGACAGTCACAGCGGAGAGGCACAGAGAAGGAGAGGGGAACGGAGGGGACAGTCACAGCGGAGAGGCACAGAAAAGGAGAGGGGAACGGAGGGGACAGTCACAGCGGAGAGGCACAGAAAAGGAGAGGGGAACGGAGGGGACAGTCACAGCGGAGAGGCACAGAAAAGGATAGAGGAAAGGAGGGGACATGGAGGAGGATGCAGTGACAGTCAGCGGTGAGCGATCACCGCTGTGTCACTAAAGCAGCTGAAAACCGGCGGGGGGGGGAGAATCTTGTAACTCCCCCACCGCCGATCACAGCTGTCCTCTAGGTATCGGGGGAAGCATCGGGAGCATTTGCCTGAGTACAAGTACTTGGGCAAATGCTCGGTATCGGTGCCGATACCGATACTAGTATCGGTATCGGGACAACCCTACTGTTTATCTTTTTCCAGTTTCCCCAAGCCATACATCATCATTTTCCACTCACTCACCTTCACTCCTGTTATTTCTTTCACCAGATCTTGACTCTTATTGATCACATCTTTCGCTACACCACACCCCCAGAACACATGCTCACTGTCTTCTACACCCCCACAATTCATTCTCTGACAAATATCAGACACACGTGAATCCCTCCTTTTCATAAATAGCCTTGTAGCTAGACATTCATGCAAACTCATCCATACTATCTGTCTCTGCACATTTGTCACCCCATATATACTCATTTTATACTGGGGAAGTATCTTCCATACTTCCCCAGCCACTGACGCATTAACTCCCCTAAGGTTACACACATACTCATTCTCTATCAACCACTTTCTTGCCTTCACTTTATCCCTCTCCCCTTCTCCTAAATCTGCCAACTTAAACTCTACCCTAAACTTTTCCAATACCCAGTAGTCGTGTGCCACCACATAAGCCACCGGTATCCTTGAATCCCTTCCCAACCACCCCCATCTCCTAAACAACCACCCACCTGAAAAAGCTATCATCCTAGCACACACTCCACCATTCCTCAAAACTTTCACCACACAAAACCAATAATGTATTAACAAAAACACTCTCACATTCGGAAAACTCAACCCACCATTACATTCACGTCTACACACATATTTTCTCTTGACTCTTTCCATTTTCGACCCCCATAAAAAGGTAAACAATAACTTATTAATTTTCCTCAATCTTATCTCCCCAGGAGGGAAGATATTACTTTCATACAAAATTAAAGGTAAGATTATTGCCTTGACTACTAAAACTTTCCCATAAATCAACAATTTTCTTAGACACCAAAACCTCAACTTCTTGGCTATCTTTTCCCCCACTTCATTCCAGCACACTTCCCCTTTCATTCCATAGTCAAACACAATACCCCAAATCCTCACTCCATCCTCAACCTTCCCAATCTGATCATCCACACATTCCACTTGTCTTCCATACACACCCAAACTACACTTTTTCCAATTCACACTCATTCCCACACATACACAAAAAATAGACAAAAGTAACCTCACCCTTCTTACGCCCACCACCGACTGACACACTGCCACCATGTCATCCATATAACCTAAACATTTCACAATTTTCCCCCCACTCCCAAGCCCCTCACCACCTTTTCCCTCTGTATCATCCTTAACAGTGGATCAATAAAACAAATAAAGAGAATAGGGGACAGGGGGCACCCCTGTCTCACCCCAGATTTAACCAAAAAAGCCCGCCCCAAACTCCCATTAACCAAAACCCGACTACTGATCCCCCAATACAACCCTTTTATTACATTAATGAGCAGCTGTGGTATACCCATCCGCTTCAAAACCTCCCACAAAAACCCATGATTCGCTTTATCATATGCCTTCTCAAGGTCAAATGATGTCAGGATAATCGAACTATTCCTATCTTTACAAAAATTAATTATATCCCTAACTAAAATTAAATTCTCCGAGATCATTCGACCCGGCACTGCACAGGCCTGCGTATCGCTAACCATCCTACTAATGACCTTAGATAATCTCCTCGCCACTATTTTTGCAAAGACCTTGTAGTCTGAATTTAGTTTAGATAGGCCTCCAATTTCGAATATCCATCTTATCCCCCTTCTTATAAATTAATACCACTACCCCCTCTCTCAGATTCAGATATAATGCATTCCCTCATCATGTAACTAAATCCCTCAACCACATCCCTCTTATTAATTTCCCAAAACAATTTAAAAAACTCACTTGGTAAGCCATCCCCTCCCGGGGTTTTATTAGCCCCCATGCTTGTCACAGCTTCCCACACCTCCTCCTCGTTCACTGCTTTCTGCAAAAAAAACCTTATCATCCTCATCTAAATTATCCTCTACCATATCAATCATTCTAGTATCTGACTCATAAACACACACTCCCTCATACAATCGTTCATAAAATTTAGTCACTCATTCCAGCACATTCTCTTCCTTACATTCCCTACCTTCTTCATCATACACACCCTCAAACACTCCTTTTTCCTTACAAACCTTCTTGAAAAAAAATCTAGAACATTTTTCATCCTGCTCCAGGTGTTTAACTCTCGCTTGAAACATAATTTTTTTCCTCTTTCAGTTAATACATCTTTAATCCTCTTCCTAACATGGTCTATTTCATCAGCCATGTCATAGCCCATATTTCTAAATGAATATAATGTAGCCAACCTGACTTGTAACCGAGAATATCTCCTTTTCTCACTGCTACTTTTATCCCTACTCTTTTTTTGAAAAAAAGAATTTAATTTTCCTTTTGACCCAATCCCACCACCCCAAAATATTACTAAAATCTTTTTTCCTATTAACCCATCTACTATATACATTACTAAAATGGGCTTTGACATGCTCGTCCTGCAACAATGAACTATTTAACCTCCATACCCCAAAACCAAACTTAATACTATCTCCCATACTCAAATCAACATACACTGCCACATGGTCTGAAAAAATTACCGGCCTGTGTTTAACATTAGCACATTTGAACGCATCAGAAAACAAACATAAATCAATTCTGGATTTGGTACGCCCACACTCCAAGAAAAAAGTGAAATATGGATCCACCAAACCCAGAACAGTATGAGCATCATTGAGATGCAAGTCCTGAATTACCCCATTCAGCATAGTGCTACCTACATCTAACTTAGTCTCTGCTACTCCTATCCGATCTTTCACCTGCTACTCCTATCCGATCTTTCACAAATCGTATCGTATTAAAATCACCCATGATCACACTAGGTCTCCTTCCCACTGCATGTAACTTCAAAACTTAAAAAAACGCAAGACGTTTCTGGCTATTCACAGGAGCATATAAATTAAAAAGCCTAAACTTTTGGTTAAACAAAACTAAATCTGCCATAATTAATCTTCCTGGCACTAACACAACATGAGACATAATGTGAATATTTCTATTTGTAATGATAATGCCTACCCCAGCATTCCTATTTTCCCCAACTGCCGACCATATGTAATCCACCACCCACTCCAGGGGCTTGGGCGGTCGATTAAAAAAACACTCCTGTAGACAGGTGATGTCTCCTCCATTGACCTTCAAGTCCTCAAAAACGGCACACTGTCTAGCAGGAGACCCAAAACCCCTCACATTGAGGGACACCAGCTTGATGCTCATTCACATGAAGATGTGCATCATTCACCCCAGGCCTATCACTTAAGCCAGAAAACTGACATACATTCTTCGGGGCCATAACGCTATCATCATCCAAAAACTCCTGACTAGGCGACAATGTGGCCGGCTGAAAAATTTCTGGAGTTCCCAGACTTAGTGCTGGTGATTCTACCTCCACTCCAACATCCCCCAGGACCTCAAAGGGGTTACTTGTTTCAATTCCAGCTGTCTCTCTTTTCAATTTCTTAGCCCTTCTCTTCTTAAGGCTCGCCAAAGCGTTCACCTTGGTCTTGGCACCCAGTGTCTCCATCTTTTTCACCTCCTCTTCTTGGGAGGCCACCAATCCCTTCAGAATCCACCTTCAGCTTGACAAAAAACTTTAATTTGCCATTAAAGATCCCCAGACGATTAGTCTGCCTGAAGCCTCCCTTCACTGCAGAGCAGTATCCCTTTAAAAAGGCCACTACCAAGGCAATGTCCGTGAAGGGGTTAAACAGGTGAACAACCAATGGTTTCTCCTCCATAGCATACAAGGGTTCCACCACGAAAGGCCTTATAGACTCATGGTTAGCTTTCTCCAATTCCTTACACTTCTCAATAACTCCCATGCAAAAATTGCTATGCACAAAAGAAACATCATAGTAACTTGGTGCTGCATGGTCCTTGATACAATAGATGTGACTTGGTTCCACTCCAACTGATTTCTCCAGCAAATCCTGAACAAGGAACTCCAAACTCACTTTATGCAAATGACCAGGCATAACCTGAAACCGCAGGGTGTTCTGAATCCCCTTTTGCTCCATTGAGAAAAATTCAGACCATCACACAATATTGCCTCTTTTCAGGGCAAGCCAAAGAATGCTATCTGCAAGCTTTATATAACATAGGTTTGTGTGCCAATGAGGCAACTGAAAACACATGCACAGTCCATGAAACACACAAAATGCAAGTTCACCCAATGAAGAGATTGAACTTCAAAGTGGGTACACCTGTTAAGGATGTCCTTAAATTACTAACCCAAAAAACACAGTCTCTGAGCATGCCCAGAAACATCCAGGCACTGTTCACACTCAGAAAGCACAAAAAAAAACCACAGTCTCTGAGCATGCCCAGACCAACCCAAATGCAGCTAGCACAAAATAAGCCACCCCCCATCCAAAATTAAGCACATCATCCAGCATGTTATTATTTAAGGTTAAAAAAAAAGAAGGTGGAAAAAAGTACTAGACTGCATCAAAAACGCACCAAAAACCTATCATAAACGCACTGGAACACACCAAAAACACATATGCAGAAAAGCATCTGGACTGCGTTTCTATGGAGCGAACTAGCCCTAAAGCTAGTAACTTGGTGGTGCATCTGTAGCATGTATCCAAAATGCTGCTTCAAAGATGTACGGCTTTAGAAAAAAACTTACAAATCGACATTGCAGCTGCAAGATTTTAACTTAAAACAAAAAATAGCCTGCCCCCCAATACATACAGGGCCATTTGGGTCTGTAAAGGCTTAAAATGAGAACCCCCACATTAAAAATACCACCCCAAAATAAAAAAAAACATTGTGCCCCTCCCGCACACTAACAAACCCTAGCCGAACACACAGCAAGCCAGCCCATGAAAGGGGGTGTATGCTTGGGGGCAGAAGGGGCTCGGGTACCCCAAAAGTCAACCACCTTGTTCCCATTGTCAGGGGGACAAGGGCCTCTTCCACACAACCCTAGGCGGGGGTTGTGGGGGGCTGCAGACAAGGGGCTTTAAGGAATGTGGAAAGCCCTTTTAAACTAGTGGGTAAAAGGTGCTTTGTGGTTGGTATTGGGCTGAGCCCAACATGCCCCAAAGGCAGCCAGCTATGTTGAGTGCATGTGGCCTTGTATGGTTCAGGGGGAGGTTGGGCGATCGCTCTTCTTGCCCCTTTCCTAGCCAGCCCTGTTCTATGCTCTGAAAAAAAGAAGTGGTTTGGATTGGTGAAGGCAGCTCACAGCCTTTTGAGAATGGAGCAGAGTGTGGAGTTCCCCTTTAAAAGAAAAAGTTAGCCCATGGAAATCAAAGGGGTTAGAGGGGGGAGACGAGAGCATTGGAGAATGGAGTGTGGAGTACCCCTTTAAAAGCAAAAGCTAGCCCAAGGAAATCATATGCATTAGAGGGGGAAGGCTAAATGCCCTTTTAGGAAGAGCTAAAGTAGCGAGTCTTTTTTACATAATTTTAACAAGGGGTATGTCACATGTTGGCAATGTAACATGCTAACATGATCTGTGTGCAAATATCCTTAAAAAAATACATAAAGGTGAACCAGCGTAAAAAAAAAATTGTCAAGTTTAAAGTTCCGCCTGTTCAACCCACGCAATTGCATTTGCGTTGCTTGACATTTACTAAGATTTTTACTGCGCAGTGAACGCATTTGAATGAGCGCAAGAGCCGCTTGCGCATGCGCAGTGCTTAAATTGATCTCACGCAGTTCTAAACGTACTTGTAGGCACAGCAGGCTTGCTCACAAAAAGTTACTTTCTCATTCTATTTTGGGCATATTTGTTACTTGGCCAGTTGTTACTATACTTCCTCACATCACCCCATAATATTGGCACCTCCATCTTCTGTTAATATTAAATTGAAGATGCCGTGCGCCATGTCCATAGTGGCGCACAGATTTTATTCTCCCGTGCACCGAGATCGCTATAGTAAATGGGGATTAGCGTTCTGTTACTGACGCAAACATTTCGTACGTATGAAAATGTGCATTGTGCCTCGCTGTGCGCCTGAACTCATGCACGGCTTTCATAAATCAGCCCAAATATCTTTTACTTTTTGCTATAATAAATATCCTATAAATATCCTACATATAGTGCCCGGCGGTCATCGTGCCCTCCGGGTACTCGCATCAGCTCCGGGCACACGCTGCGGGCGCGCCTCCTACAGCGTCTTAAAGGGCCAACGTATAGTTACGGCGGTTCGCCCAGGGGAGCCAACCTGCCGCAGTACTGGTCCAGAACTGGTTAAGAAAACTGAAATGAAATTTTTGACTCGTGAAGGTAGCCACCTTTTGCACCTTTAACAGCTATGTCATTCTTTGGAAATCAAATATCGGATCCAGAATTGGAGTCCCAGACCATCATATTTTCTCCTCTATGTTTGTCGGTTGGTTTCGACTACTGTGGAACCATACTTTTACCTACTTGATGGTGTATGTAGACAAACATTTAAATTGTAATTTACCAGATCATAACACCTTCTTCCAGTCTTCAGTAGTCCACTGGTGGTAGTTCCTGGATCAGGCAATCCTTTTTTTCCTTTTTTTTTTTGCTATTTTAGCAGTGATTTACCCATGCTGCTTAAAGTCTTCTGACTTCTATTGAAAGTGACACTGACTTACTTTGGCCACAGCTAAGCTGTACAGATTCTTGGTAGCTTATTCATTAGACTTGAACTGCTTCAATATCAATAAATACTGGAAAATATTCTTCATAATACCCAAAATATGTTTTTACTCTCTTTTACTGTGTAATCTCCTTGTGGGGAACCACTGCTCTAAACCTGAGCAGGTCTAGCCCTTCGTTAGAGTTTTTATCTCTCAAGCAATGGCATGCCTAAAAAGCCATGGTTACACCCCTTTAACTCCCAAGCTTATTTACATTTTATATTCACATCTTAACCCACCACCTACTCCTTTGACTCATGTGCATGTGTCAAAGTGGGAGAAGGATGTGAACATGTCAAGGTCTAAAGAAGAGAGGCAGCAAATATAGACTACGGTCACCACCAGTATCACCAACCGCAGGAATCAGCTTCGGAGTTTTAGCTTGATAGCCCATGGTGCCTTCCTGGCTAGCACATCTTCATCTTGGTCTATCAGATAAATGCTTCATAGCTGTAACATAAAGAGCATATGGTGAACCTGCTGAATGTTGTCAGTTTTGGACCAAAGTGTTTTTAACATTTTACAAAGCTTGTCCACAGTTTGCATCCCTACAGATCCTTAGTTAGTGCTCCACCATTTACATTTACCAAAGCCCAGCATAAGCTTGTGACCTATGTCTTTGTAGCCATCAAGCAAACCATATCGCATACTTAGAAGAAACAATTTACCCCATAAAAAGCGGTGTAGTAAAGGAATGACTTTTTTTTTTTTTTTTTTTTACAGAAATGTTAACCAGCATCCTTACTGACTTGCACAAGCAGTTTCTGAAGATCTGCAACCCTTGGATCCAATACACTTCTCTCTCACTCTTATGCCGCGTACACACGGTCGGACTTTCTACCCTACTTGGTCCGGCACACTTTCCGACGGACTTTGTCCGCCAGGTGCGCCGGACTTTAAAACGGACGGACTTGCCCACACACACCCGGACTTTCCGGCGGGCTAAGTCCGCCCGTCTTTCCGACGGACTTTCGCCGGAGTTCCGGCGGACTTTCAGAATGAACGGACTTGCCCACACACGGACAAGTCCGTTCATTTTGAACGTGACTCAGGTGCGACGGGACTAGAAAAGGATGTCAATCTTGCCGCTTTTATCGGCGAGATTGACACCTTGCGAGCCCCGTTGCGGGGCATACCAGGCCCTTAGGTCTGGTATGGATTATAAAGGGAACCCCCTACGCCGAAAAAACGGCGTGGGGTCCCCCCTAAAATCCATACCAGACCCCAATCCGAGCACGCAGCCTGGCCGGTCAGGAAAGGGGGTGGGGACGAGCGAGCGCCCCCCCCCCTCCTGAACCGTACCAGGCCGCATGCCCTCAACATGGGGGGTGGGTGCTTTGGGGGAGGGGGGCGCCCTGCGGGGCCCCCCCACCCCAAAGCACCTTGTCCCCATGTTGATGAGGACAAGGGCCTCTTCCCGACAACCCTGGCCGTTGGTTGTCGGGGTCTGCGGGCGGGGGCTTATCGGAATCTGGGAGCCCCCTTTAATAAGGGGGCCCCCAGATCCCGGCCCCCCACCCTATGTGAATGAGTATGGGGTACATGGTACCCCTACCCATTCACCTAGGGAAAAAGTGTAAGTAATAAAACACACTACACAGGTTTTTAAAATATTTTATTAAACAGCTCGGGGGGGGGATCTTCCTCCGGCTTCGGGGGTCTTCTTCCGGCTTCGGGGGTCCCTCCGCTTCATCTTCTCCCGGCGTCCGGTTGGTTCTTCTCCGCTCTCTTCTCCCGGTGTTCCTGTTCTTCGGCCGGCTCCTCTGCTGTCTTCAAGTAGCTCTCTTGCCAGCAGAGGTCCGGACTTCTGGGCTTCTGGGCTTCTGGGCTTCTCTTCCCCAGATGTTGACACGACGCTCTCTCCTGCTGGACTGCTCTCCGAGGGCTGCGTTGTGACTTATATAGGCGGAGACCCCGCCCCCTTTTGATGTCACAGTCCCTGGGCATGCTGGGACTGTGACGTTTTAGGGGGCGTGGTCAACATCACCCAGTGACCACGCCCCCTAAAACGTCACAGTCCCAGCATGCCCAGGGACTGTGACATCAAAAGGGGGCGGGGTCTCCACCTATATAAGTCACAACGCAGCCCTCGGAGAGCAGTCCAGCAGGAGAGAGCGTTGTGTCAACATCTGGGGAAGAGAAGCCCAGAAGCCCAGAAGCCCAGAAGTCCGGACCTCTGCTGGCAAGAGAGCTACTTGAAGACAGCAGAGGAGCCGGCCGAAGAACAGGAACACCGGGAGAAGAGAGCGGAGAAGAACCAACCGGACGCCGGGAGAAGATGAAGCGGAGGGACCCCCGAAGCCGGAAGAAGACCCCCGAAGCCGGAGGAAGATTCCCCCCCCCCCCGGAGCTGTTTAATAAAATATTTTAAAAACCTGTGTAGTGTGTTTTATTACTTACACTTTTTCCCTAGGTGAATGGGTAGGGGTACCATGTACCCCATACTCATTCACATAGGGTGGGGGGGCCGGGATCTGGGGGCCCCCTTATTAAAGGGGGCTCCCAGATTCCGATAAGCCCCCGACAACCAACGGCCAGGGTTGTCGGGAAGAGGCCCTTGTCCTCATCAACATGGGGACAAGGTGCTTTGGGGTGGGGGGGCCCCGCAGGGCGCCCCCCTCCCCCAAAGCACCCACCCCCCATGTTGAGGGCATGCGGCCTGGTACGGTTCAGGAGGGGGGGGGGCGCTCGCTCGTCCCCACCCCCTTTCCTGACCGGCCAGGCTGCGTGCTCGGATCGGGGTCTGGTATGGATTTTAGGGGGGACCCCACGCCGTTTTTTCGGCGTAGGGGGTTCCCTTTATAATCCATACCAGACCTAAGGGCCTGGCATGCACCGCGCTCACCGCAATAGGAAAATTTGTTTTTCCTATTGCAGAGAGCGCGAGATGCAATACCCTGCCCTCGCGTCGTATCTGGTCCGTCGGACCAGCCTACACACGAGCGGGCTTTCCGTCGGACCAGCACACACACGAGCGGACTTTCCGCCCGAAACTGAGTCCTACGGAAAGATTTAAAACTTGTTTCAAATCTAGGTCCGGCGGGCTTTTGGGAAGAAGTCCGCCGGAAAAGTCCGCCGCCGCCCACACACGGGCAGATTGTCCGGCACACTCTGGTCCGCCGGACCAAGTATGCCGGAAAGTCCGACCGTGTGTACGCGGCATTAATCTATAGCCTTAAACATCTGTAGTAAATTATTGTGATGGGACAGAGTTTGGGTGAATTCTGACACCATACCCCTTCTAATCCCCTAACCCCTGTTCTTCTTGCTTCACCCATTTTCTACATTTCTCCCTATTTTGCTTTACTGCAGATTTATGCTCAATTACTTACAGCTTTAGTCACTCCAGGAACCCTTCGTTTGATAGAAGTTGGAGCCGCTTCCTACTTTGTTTTAAGAGACTGCATAGGAAGTTCTTATACTTTCCTTGCATTGCTGACTCGCCTAGGTAATTTGAATTACAAAACTGGTAAAAAGCCTACCCCTCAAATACATTTAACAATTATTTGTTAGTTACCAAGTCCGCATACAATGTATACATGCAATAAATACAACAGTTTTGGACCATTCGCGGTCCCCCGCTGAAGGCCCAGGAGACTCTGGAGGCCTCGTTGCCTTGGTCTATGACAGTCAAGAGCACCCTGAACAAGTCACCAGTGAAAGATATACCTGAGTTGAGGATCACGTAAACTCTCTGCTACCTAGATTCATGAGCTGATGGAGTTCTTGCAGAAAAATTGAGAAGTGTTTTCATTGGCATTGTGCATGATCCCCACATCAAAGTAAGGATTAAACCTTACCAGCTCAGATAAAAGTAATTTCGGAAAGGTACAGAAATTGTTAGCCCTTGGGGTTACAGAAGAATCTAACAGTGAGTGATCAAATCGCATGGTGCTTATTGTGATGATGATACTCTCAGATCCCATCCTGTGCAGAGATTTTTCTCTGGGGCAACAATCCAAGCACCAGCAGACTGAGAATGATTGTCACTGGAGAAAGTTAACAGGGGAGGTAGCCCTTTACACACATTAGTTGCCACTATGTGTTTTTTTATGCTCTAGGATGGGTGTTAGCAACCTGTAGATCGCAATCTACCAGTAGATCACAGCCAGGTGACTGGTAGATCACGGTCTGGGTTTGCTGACCCACCATCCCAAAGCATCAGAGTGCAATGCAGAGGGACTACTTGTAAATTTGGAACTGTAATAGAGAGCAAGAGCCGCATAAGCTGATACTTCCTCTGTAGTGCTGGCTCCTGTCCCATGTGGAGTGATACCAACTGCACTGCATCTCTTATCTCAGTTAGCGGTCTCCAGAGTGGTGCCAGCAGCAGGAAAAAAGAGATCTTGAGGCCAGCAATACACTGGGCATAATAGTATAGGGCTTCTTACTTACTGATGTCCTGCTGTTTACCAACACCTCGGGTGCAGTGCATTGTAGTGTACCTGCAGGTTTGCTGTGCTTAGCCATACACTTCTATTATATCCTGCAGGTTTAAGGCTGAATGCAGGAGTCTTGGTGCACTTTCAAAAAGTGCAACACAGCTGTAGGATATAGTAGAAGTCTATGGCAAAGTGCAACTAACCCAGAAAAGTCACAATTACACTGCACTGCACCCACGATGCAGGTAAACTGCAGCACATCAGTGTGAAAGCAGCCTTAAAAGGGCCTCATAACATTAAGGGTTCATTATATGTGCAGTTTGGGGGGTGGTAAAACCCCATAAATAAGGCTTTTACCACCCCTACCCCAACAGCACCCCTTTTAGCCACAGTGGTCAGGGGTGTACACATGTCACAGCCACAGCAGGAGTTATACACCCTATCATGATTGGTGGGTGTAGCAACTGCCAGGCATGACCCATTCAAGTCAATGAGGCCACTCTGCAAGTGCCCAGCAACCTTACACAGTAAAGCAAACAAGCGATTAAAGCAGGCAACATTGTGTTGCTTTCTCACCACCTGTTTTAACCCCTTGTACTCCGCAGAAGCATGCAGTTGCGGGGCTCTTGCAGATTGGCCCCATTTACTTGAATGGATTGCGTTTGGCAGGCAGTAGCACCCACCAAAAGCAACAGGGGGCTTAATTCCTGCTGCAGCATGTGTACATCTGCCTTAGCAGCTAAAGGGGGTAGGGATTGGGGGGGGGGGTAAACTCAACTGCAGAGTTTTACCATCCTTCAGCTTTAAGCATGAATGAGCCCTAAGGGTGCCGCTGCGAAATGCAACTACAGGGCTCATTCACAAGTGCAGCAGGCACTGCTGCTTCTCTAAAAAGGGATCCGAGTGTGTTTGACAAGTGGCGATGTTACCTCCTTACCACCTGATTTAAGCCCATGATTGCCGTGCAATGCATGCGATTGTGACACAGTAGTATGGCAATTAGAGGTTTATATCAGGTATGAAGAGACGACACTGTGCCCAGTGATCTTTGACTTCTCCCATGTTGTTCAGGTAGATCTCCATCTTTTTAATGTTGCCTTACCCATGACATACAGTTCAGTATATCATTATATCCCTGTGTTAGCAGTACAAGAAATGAGGAGAGACTTTGCAGTCCTTGACCCCATTGGAGATATTTCTCTTCTATCTGGTCCCAACATTATTAATTATGGGAAAATCTTCCCAGCGGGAACACAGACCACAAACAAAAATTTGATGTAGATTCTATCCCCCTCCCCCATTCTGTTTATAGAACGACAACAACTCTGTGAAGAAGGGGCCTAATCTCTTGAAATTCTAAGTTTGGGGTTCCTCTTTTTCTGACAGCTTTGGGTTTGGTTTTCTATGCCATTACTTTCTTTGTCACACGTGTATTGCAGATAGTTATTACTTTTTTGACTAAATACTTATTCACTACATTTGTGAGCTCTGTGTTGGCTTTCTTGGCCACTTGTGATTTAACACTGATATAGCATGGTTTTTTATTTACGTCGGTGGTTTTTGAGTTGCTGATTGAGGTTCTGCTTCATTAAGCTAGTAGCTTTACTGTGTTATTATAACAATTCATTTCTAGTAGTCATTTTTCGCTAAACATATTAAAAACAAATGGCCATCTATGCAGCATGGTACACAAGTAGCATAAGGTAAAGATCAGTCTGGCATGATTGCATCATTGTGTGATCATCCAAGACCAATTGCTTCCATCCATTTCTCAATCTATCGCTATGCCAAGCAATTGATTGCATGTCTGAGCTACATAAAATCTCCTGTGTAGCTCTAACCTAAGATAAACTATATTCCATAAACCAGAAACAGACATCGGAAACTGGGTTTTGATGAAAGTTTATTATTTTTGGTAGTTTTATATTTTATATATTTTTTATATTTTTCTTTTTTGTACAAAAATATAGATTATAAAACTATATAGTTTATAAAACTACATAGTTTTATTTATATTTACAACAAAAAGCTCAACTCCATCCAAACTTTAGTTTTTTGAATTTCGATGGAGTGGGAAATAGTTAGACCATCTGTCAAGTTTTGATTGCTGTCTGTTTCCCTATTTGAGAGATGTCTTCACACTTCCTGTTTTGTCTTAGAACAGGAAGTGAGAGAAGCCTCTCCAGTGGGGACACAGAAATCAATAAAAACATATCAAGGTTTACACTGCTCTCTATATCCCCCTGGGCAGATATCCTTCAGGTGTTAGAATATCCTGAACAGAGACAGCAGTAGCAACCAGAACAGGGGTTCTAACTCTCTTCCCACTCTATCCAAATCTAAAAAAAGGAAGTTTGTCTGGAGTCTGACTTTATAATACCAGTACACATTGACAAATCAGAAACGGGTTCCAGGCCAAAAGGTCAAAACCGGAAATCACAAGAGGCAGTACCGCATGGAAACGATCAAGTCCTATTGTTGGCTCTGTTCGATGTACAGTTCTTCTCTGGTCAGCTGATGCGTGATGTCATTTGCAGCCTTTTCCATGCCTAGACTCCGCAGGGCTTTTAGGAGTTTATTGATGTCAAATTCACCTTTCTGGTACCAGGTTTGCAGCATGGCACTGTACTGATTATTAACATTGCTAGGGTTGTCCATTTTAGCTCTTTCCACTTCATTATGATTCAGTGCCAGAGAGTACATTAAACTCTCAAACTCTTTTATGGGAACCCCCCGCACAATAATGGGCCACGATTTAGAGATGACTGTGAAGAAAACAAGACAGAATGTGTTAGGCTAAAGAAAATATATAGTTATATTACTCCACATATTTCGAGTTCATATTGTAGTGTTTACTTCACTTGGTTTACATGACTTTCACAGCTTTATATATTCTCTTTATCAATTTTCCATTTTCCCCAATCACCAGCAGCACATACTCACCTTTTCTTCACTCTTCTGACATTACATGCAGCTGCTAGGAAAGACTAGCTCCATTCACACTTGTACGACTCCAAAGTTGCACCGACTTTCGATTGCAACTTTGACACAACTGACGCAACTTTGGATGGGTGCAACTTGGTTACCACTTTGGCTTTGACCAGAGATAATGGACAACTGTTGCACACAAGTTGCATTGTATAGCATTCAGTTACGACTTTCATGCAACTTCTGAGGGTTAACACTGAAGTCTAAGCCCCTCAAGTTGCATGAAAGTTGGACCACTGCAACTTTAAGTCGCTCATATATGAATGGTTATCATTGGAAAACATAGGGAAGGACTTGTCATGCAACTTTGATGTCCAAAGTTACATGACAAGTCGCACAAGTGTGAATGGAGCCTAAAAACAGTCCTGCGTGAGGACTGGGTTGCTCCAGTCAGAGCTTACACTGGCCTGAGGACTCTCCTTACCCAATGTGACAGCAATGGGCCAATCACTAAGCACCAGCACTGTCTCATGAAGGAGAAATACCATACCTGGCAGTAGAGGATATTTTCCTTACTGCCTTTGGCTGAACAGAGCAACAGGGAGCAGAGGAAAGAATGTTAGGGGATCAGCATTACAGAGATTATGTGGTTGATTTACTAAAACTGGAGAGAGTGTCCAGGTTTTTTTTGTCAAAACCTAATTGAACAAGCTGAAGATAAAAGCTTATTGGCTACCATGCACAGCTGCACCAGATTTTGTACTCTCAAGTTTTATTAAATAAACCCCTATGCCTTCTATTGTATAATGTACAAAGTATGCAACTCGCAAAAATATAACATCAGCAAGGTTTTTACCTTACATTCAATTAAGCATGCATGCTCCGTTGACCCGAGTATCATTATTTGGGGCCTAGATAGTGGCCAGATTATTTGATGGATAGTTCAATTGCATCAATGCAGTACAAAGTAACAGGTTTTTATTAATACCATCCCCTTCATCTGCACTAACTCCCCCTTCCTTCCCTTGCACTTGCTCAGCTGCTCCTTCTAGAGCTGGCCATACACTCACAGATTCCTTTTATAACAGATCCTGTCATCCATGCTAAGCAGTGTCGATAGGTGAACTTCCTATTGCATTGTATTGGCAGATCTGGCTAACAAGAAGACCCAAAAGGTGCCTGCATCTAACTTAATTCATGTGCTGTTTAGCCATCAAATTTCCAACAGGCTACTTCGATTTTCTTCAATCGAAGGATGTTGGGTGAAGTGGTGCTGACAGGGCCACCCACTGATCAAGTTTTGTCTAGTTCATTAGAATCTGTCCAAAATGTGCTCAGTGTATGGTTAGGTTAAGCACCAATTTGTGACTTTTGATATACACTGGACTGAGGACCCTCCCTCTCTATCACAGTGTGACTAAGCCCCCTAGCTGCAGCCAAAATTTGGGGTCTCTGAACCCAAAGTGTCCCGAAATGACATTGAGGCAGATGGACACAGTTGACCTACTTTGGGGCCCCGTATCTCAGGGTCACTTAGTGCTAGGAACCCCAAATTTGGTGTGCAAACCTAGTGGAACTAGCACCATAAAATAGCCAAAGCTGGGGTCTTTAGCAGCAGAGAATGCCATTTTCCGAACCTAATTTGGGGCCCCATATCTCGGGGCCATTTACTGCTAGGAACCCCAGCTTTGGATATGTTATGGTACCAGTTCCACTGGGTTTGCACACCAAATTTAGGGTTCCCAGCATCGAGTGGCCCTGAGATACAGGGCCCCAAAGTCGGTTCTGAATATGTCAAGCACTTTTCTGCAGCAGAGAATGACATTTTCCGAACCGATTTTGGGGCCCCGTATTTCGGGGCCACTTAGTGCTAGGAACTCCAGCTTTGGATATGTTATGGTACCAGTTTCACTGGGTTTGCACACCAAATTCGGGGTTCATAGCACCAAGTGGCCCTGAGATACGGGGCCCCAAAGTCGGTTCGGAAAATGAAATTCTTTGCTGCAGAAAAGTGCTGGACTCGAGTATAAGTCGAGGGGGGCACTTTCAGCACAAAAAAATGTGCTGAAAAACTCAACTTATACTCGAGTATATACGGTATGTTAAGAATGATTGTCCAGTGCCCAGATCTCCCAAACACAATCTTATGTCTATGAGGGGCCCTTAAGGTAACTGTTGATTGGTCCATGAATGGCACTAAATGTAATTGTTGATTGGTCTCACTGGGTACTGCACTTTAAACACTGTTTGTTTCATGAGCATACATCTAAGATGTTACCTAAATACTCCATATGTAATCTCTGCAATAACAGATAAAAAGGGTGATGTAGCAGCTTGTATGAAGGGTACATGCCCACTTACTTTCTTCTTTCGTGTCTTTATCAGTTCCTTCTTTATACTGCAGTATAATGTCTCTTTGAAGCAGGTCACCTTTGGCTTCATCATGATCTTCATTTCCCTTGCAGATATGTAAAGTTAGCTGTGAGTATAAAACAATGTGTGAACTATCCCACAGGCGTTCACATTACTATTTCTATGTGAAAGTCAAATACAGTTGTATATATAGCTACATGTATATATAGCTTTTTTTTGTCAGAAAATAGGTGCAGGAACTCTCAACCATGAGACCCCAACCCCTCCCCCCCCCTTTTTACACAAACCACATCATATAGTGAGTATGGTCAAATTTCACTAACAGTGGGAGTCTTAAAGGGGCATTAAATACCAGGAGTGCATTATGCACAGAGTGCAGAGTTCAGTGGGGTTACACACAGAGAGCAGAGTTCAGGGGTGCGCTACGTGCAGAGTTTGGGAGTGTACTATGTACGTAGTGCAGAGTCCAGAGGTGCTCTACACACAAGAGTGCAGAGTTCAGTGGAGGTACACACAGCGTGCAGAGTTCAGTGGGGTTACACACAGCGTGCAGAGTTCAGTGGGGTTACACACAGCGTGCAGAGTTCAGTGGGGTTACACACAGCGTGCAGAGTTCAGTGGGGTTACACACAGCGTGCAGAGTTCAGTGGGGTTACACACAGCGTGTAGAGTTCAGTAGGGTTACACACAGCGTGCAGAGTTCAGTGGGGTTACACACAGAGTGTAGAGTTCAGTAGGGTTACACACAGAGTGCAGAGTTCAGTGGGGTTACACACAGCGTGCAGAGTTCAGTGGGGTTACACACAGAGTGTAGAGTTCAGTGGGGTTACACACAGAGTGCAGAGTTCAGGGGTGCACTACACACAGAGTGCAGAGTTCAGCCTTCTTCCACAGCTGCTTACCTCTGCATCCCCCATCATCATCTAATTTTAACCCCTCTTCTTCTCTAGTACCTCCCTGCACACAATAGGTGGCTCAGCCTTTATCACTTGCAGGGGGATCAATCAGTGGGGGAGTAGGCATTTGCACTGCATCCCGTGCACCTGCATCTCCTTTGTGCCCATCCTGCACTCAGTGGGAGCCGCTCAGGAGATGAGATCTATGGGAGCCGTTGAGAGACAAGCTGTCATTTGTAAACACTGAAGCCAGACCTCTGTGTTTACAAGCGATAGTGGTGACCAGGGAGCAGAGGGCCTGAGCCAAAGGTGGTGGAACTGATTTCCACCAAGTTCCAGCTGAAAAAAAAAGCCCTGTATATGTATGTGTGTGTATATACAGTATCTCACAAAAGTGAGTACACCCCTCACATTTTTGTAAATATTTCATTATATCTTTTCATGTGACAACACTGAAGAAATGACACTTTGCTACAATGTAAAGTAGTGAGTGTACAGCTTGTATAACAGTGTAAATTTGCTGTCCCCTCAAAATAACTCAACACACAGCCATTAAGGTCTAAAGCGCTGGCAACAAAAGTGAGTACACCCCTAAATGAAAAAAGGCCAAATTGGGCTTAAAGTGTCAATATTTTGTGTGGCCACTATTATTTTCCAGCACTGCCTTAACCCTCTTAGGTATGGAGTTCACCAGAGATTCACAGGTTGCCACTGGAGTCCTCTTCCACTCCTCTATGACGACGTCACGGAGCTGGTGGATGTTAGAGACCTTGCGCTCCTCCACCTTCCGTTTGAGAATGCCCCACAGATGCTCAATAGGGTTCAGGTCTGGAGACATGCTTGGCCAGTCCATCACCTTTACCCTCAGCTTCTTTGGCAAGGCAGTGGTCGTCTTGGAGGTGTGTTTGGGGTCGTTATCATGTTAGAATACTGCCCTGCGGCCCAGTCTCAGAAGGGAGGGGAACATGCCGCACACACGCTTGACACCATCTGAATCAAATATGTTTATCTTGGTCTCAACAGATCACAGGACTTGGTTCCAGTAATCCATGTCCTTAGTCTGCTTGTCTTCAGCAAACTGTTTGCAGGCTTTCTTGTGCATCATCTTTAGAAGAGGCTTCCTTTTGGGACGACAGCCACGCAGACCAATTTGATGCAGTGTGTTGCGTATGGTCTGAGCACTGACAGGCTGACCCCCCCCCCCCAACTCCTTCAACCTCTGAAGTAATGCCTCATACGTCTATTTCCCAAAGACAACCTCTGGATATGATGCTGAGCTCGTGCACTCAACTTCTTTGGTGGACCATGGCGAGGCCTGTTCTGAGTGGAACCTGTCCTGTTAAAGCGCTGTATAGTCTTGGGCACCATGCTGCAGCTCAGTTTCACGGTCTTGGCAATCTTCTTATAGCCTAAGCCATCTTTATGTAGAGCAACAATTCTTTTTTTCAGATCCTCAGAGAGTTCTTTGCTATGAGGTGCCATGTTGAAATTCCAGTGACCAGTATGAGCGAGTAAGAGCGATAACCCCAAATTTAACACACCTGCTCCCCATTCATACCTGAGACCTTGTAACACTAACGAGTCACATGACACCGGGGAGGGAAAATGGCTAATTGGGCCCAATTTGGACATTTTCACTTAGGGTTGTACTCCCTTTTGTTGTCAGCGGTTTAGACATTAATGGCTGTATGTTGAGTTATTTTGAGGGGACAGCAAATTTACACTGTTATACAAGCTGTACACTCACTACTTTACATTGTAACAAAGTGTCATTTCTTCAGTGTTGTCACATGAAAAGATATAATAAAATATTTACAAAAATGTGAGGGGTGTAGTCACTTTTGTGAGATACTGTGCATATATATATCTATATCTATATAGATATATCTATATCTATATAGATATATCTATATCTAGATAGATATATCTATATCTAGATAGATAGATATATCTATATCTAGATAGATAGATATATCTATATCTAGATAGATAGATAGATAGATAGATAGATAGATAGATAGATAGATAGATAGATAGATAGATAGATAGATCACATTTCTGCATTTATGTATAGTATGTCTGCACTGGACTATGTAACCAGCTTAAAATGCTTGTTTAATTCTATTCCAAACATAATGTACCGGTAGTTTACTAAAGCAAATGTATTACCAAAGCAATCTACATCATTAAAAGGCTAAGCAAAGAGTGAAAGATCAAGGTACAAACAGGTTTATTTGCATAGAGTAAAGGTTAGAATTTGCCCTTATGAACAGGAGAAGCGTATACCACGTGTGAAATAAATTAAAAGTGATATAACCAATTAGAACGCCATTTTTTAAAATGGGCTTGAAAATAAAAAGCTGGCTCTGAATTGGTTGTTGCCACAATAACAGCAGTGTTAGATAACTTCAATTATATGCCTGCAATGCTATCCTGCCCAGCCACATGCTACTCCTAGCTCACCCATAATCTATATTGAAATAAAAATTGCTTTAGATCCAAAAGAATGTATATTATAAGACTGCTTTCACACTGGGGCGGTAGGGGGCGTCTGTTTTACCGCGGTATTCGGCCGCTAGCGGTGCGGTTTTAACCCCCCCGCTGGCGGCCGAAAAAGGGTTAAAAGCACTCGTACAGCGCGGCTATAGCCGCGCTGTCCCATTGATTTCAATGGGCAGGAGCGGTTTAGGAGCAGTTAATACACCGCTCCTTCACCGCTCCAAAGATGTGGCTTGCAGAAGATTTTTTCTTCTCCTGCCAGCGCACCGCTTCAGTGTGAAAGCCCTCGGGCTTTCACACTGAACAAACAGCGGAGGCTGTTTTGGGGCGGTTTGCAGGCGGTATTTTTAGCGCAATAACGCCTGCAAACCGCCCCAGTGTGAAAGGGACCTTACATTATTTTTATTCTAGGCACATGATACATTATATACTTACTTTTCCAAAGAGTTTAGACCCTAAAAAAAGAAAAAACAGACAGCAATTATGGCATGCTCTATACATAAGGGTCAACTTAAAAAGAATACATTGAATTTTATATTTCGCTAATATTCATATAAGGTATTGTAGGATGGGAATATTTTGTTAGCCACGTGTTACTACATTGGTGTTTTAGGTAGCAAATATTGGTTTCTGTACCCCATATATAAAAGAAGGTAGACACAACATCAAACTGCAGAATGATCATACTAATCTTAAAGAATGATCAGTGCATACGCCGTGCATGTCTGTAGTGTCCGATCACACATGTTTAAATCCCTGGTCTAATCTTGGGGAAACAACAGAAATGCCATGAATGGATTCTTTTCATAGGATTGATTGGCCTGTACATTACTGCTCTAAGCTCACTTATTTCTGCACAACAGAAATACAACCTCCCAGTGATTCTCTTGACTTGTATACAAACTCTAATGCCCTGTACACACGATCGGACATTGATCAGACATCCTGACAACAAAATCCATCAGATTTTTTTCCGACGGATTTTGGTCCAAACTCGTCTTGCATACACACGGTCGCACAAAGTTGTCGGAAAATCCGATCGTTCTGAACGCGGTGACTTAAAACACATACGTCGGGACTATAAACGGGGCAGTAGCCAATAGCTTTCATCTCTTAATTTATTCTGAGCATGCGTGGCACTTTGTGCGTCGGAATTGTGTACACACGATCGGAATTTAAACGATCGGATTTTGTTGTCGGAAAAAGTCTGATGGAGCCCATACACGATCGGAATTTCCGACAACACAATCCGATCGCACTTTTTTCATCGGAAAATCCGACCGTGTGTACAGGGCATAACAGACTTCCATGATCTGCTCCCTTTTGGTCTGTTAAATCTACCACTGAAAGCATTTTGTTATTTATGTAGGATAAGTGAAAAATATGCCTGTTAAAATGCCTTCACGTTGTGGAAATGGAAATGTGGGCAGGTCTGAGTAGTTTGGCAAGAAAAACTACACAGGGCTGACACCACATAAATACTATGAGGTTGATTTACTAAAAATAGGGAGTGCAAAGTCTGGTGCAGCTCTCCATATAAACCAATCAGCTTCTAATCCTTTAGTCCAAGCTTAAAGTGATTTTAAAGGCAAAGTAAAAAACAAAAATAAACAAACATGTTATACTTACCTACTCTGTGCAGTGGCTTTGTACAAAGCAGCGCCGATCCTCCTCTTCTCGGGTTCCCCTGCCTGCGCTCCTGGCCCCTCTTTCCTGCCAAGTGCCCCCAGAGCAAGCAGCTTGGTACGGGGGGGGGGGGGGCAACCAAGCAGGCTCGCTCCTGAGCCACTGCTCTGCGTGTCTATTCAGACACAGAGCCCCAGCCCCCTCTCTTCTATGACTGACTGTGAGCCATTGGCTCTCGCTGCTCTCTTAGCCAACGAGGAGGGAGAGTCCCCAGAGAGCCGAGGCTCTCGTGCACATCGCTGGATTGAGATGGGGCTCAGGTAAATATTAGGGGGGGGGGGGGGGGGGGGGGGCTGCTGCACACAGAAGGTTTTTTACCTTCATGCACAAAATGTATGAAGGTAAAAAACCTTGAGCCTTCAGAACTGCTTTATTTGAACAAGCTGAAGTTATAAGCTGATTGTCTAACATGCACAGCTGCACCAGATTTTGCACTCTCCAGTTTAATAAATCAACCGCTATGTGTTGCGGGCTTACAGGTATATCAGGAGCTAAATGCTATTCTGGCAGTTGAACAGGTACTTTTATGTACTTGTCGTGTCTTTAAATGGATAAAACATGGGGAAATTTGCATGTATTGCAGATGTACTGTATATTTTACCTTGACAAAATAAAAAAGTCAAAAGTGCAAGAGCAGCCAACCATAGTGTAGTAAATAAATACATATTTATTTGATATAAACGTGCAGTAATACACTCATAAATATTTGGGAAGCAAGGCAAGAAGAAGCAGTCAGTTCAACTCAATCTCTACATACCCGTGGCCAGCGGCTGCAAATGCTGGTGGCTGAGGAAGGGAAGGAATGTTCCCAGAATCGATACTGAGACCTCTTCGTGTATGAGAGTTGGTGGAGTCAGGATCGCCGACACCGGAATTTTCACTTCTTTTGCTGCACGGACCCGTTCTTTTTTTGCTTCCCAAGCATTTGTGAGTATATTACTGCTCTTTTTTACTTAATAAATCTGTATTTATTTACTACAATATGGTTGGTTATGCTGCTATTCCACTTATGTCCTAACTGATTCTGCAACACTTTGTGCTAGTGCTACAATGTATAGTTGCTTCACTGTGGGCCACCTTTGCTACATTTTAATATTTATTGTGATTGGTAACATTACATTGAATCCCTCATTTCATCATTACTTCCTTTTTTATATATGTACATTAAATATTTCTCCTTTTAATATATTTACTATATTACCAAAAGTATTGGGGCGCCTGCCTTTACATAGACATGAACTTTAATGGCATCCCAGTCTTAGTCCGTAGGGTTCAATATTGAGTTGGCCCACCCTTTGCAGCTATAACAGCTTCAACTCTTCTGGGAAGGTTGTCCACAAGGTTTAGGAGTGAGTCTATGGGAATGTTTGACCATTCTTCTGGAAGCACATTTGTGAGGTCAGGCAGTGATGTTGGACGAGAAAGCCTGGCTCGCAGTCTCCACTTTAAGTCATCCTGAAGGTGTTCTATCGGATTGAAGTCAGGACTCTGTGCAGGCCAGTCAAGTTCCTCTACCCCAAACATGCTCATCCATGTCTTTTTGGACCTTGCTTTGTGCACTGGTGCGCAGTCATGTTGGAACAGGAAGGGGCCATCCCCAAACTGTTTGTACAAAGTTGGGAGCATGAAATTGTTCAAAATGTCTTGGTATGCTGACGCCTTAAAGCCTAATGCACGAGCGGAATGTCCAACAGAAAAAGTCAGACGGAAGCTTTTCATCATCTATTCCGATCGTGTGTGTGCCTCGTCTGACTTTTTTTTTTTTTTCGAAAATTCTGACAGACCTAGAAATGGAACATGTTCTAAATATTTCTGACAGAACCAATTCCTATCGGGAAAACCGCTCGTCTGTATGCTGTTCCGTCAGACCAAAAATGACGCATGCTCTGAAGCAAGTACGAGACGGAAGCTATTGGCTACTGGCTATTGCACTTCCTTTTTCTAGTCCCGTCGTATGCCTTGTACGTCACCGCATTCTGGACGGTCGGACTTTGGTTTGACCGTAGGTGTATGGGGTAAATCCACGCATTGAATTGAATGTTTTAGTTATGGATATGGCTGCTGCCTCTACACATACAATACCACCTAAGTGGAAAGTATTAGAAAATGGTAAAAAAGCAGGAGTATTATGGCGCTGCCCTTATGGAGACAAACATTTTTTTTTTTTTTTTCTTCCTTTTTTTTTTTCTTCTTTGTAGTGAATGTATTGCCTAGTGTCCTTATAGAATTGCTTCTAAAACCTGTATGTGTTCAAAAGTTGAATAAAACTGTGACTGGTGGTGAATATTTCTATTAAAAATGAAAATACAACAACTGGTGCTCCAATTGTTCAACAAAGATGCATAGTGCCCTTTAAATTAGGTAATAAAGTAGTTGTGGATATGGATACAATATCATCTAGGTGGAAAGTGTAAAAAACAATACAATACCACCTAAGTGGAAAGTGTTAGAAAATGGTAAAAAAGCAGGAGTAGTATGGCGCTGCCTTTATGGAGACAAAAAAATATTTTATATATCCTGCTAATCCTCACCTCTGTCAGTGCTCTTTTTCTTCCGATAAACACAAACAGCAATGATGATGATGATGAAGGTGATGATTAAAACTACACAGGTTATGATAATATCTGAAAAATAAATGAGAGTAGCCAATGGTATGATTGCTTTGTAGAACAAGGAGAGGTCCACATTAGGAAATATTGCAGTGTAAGAAGAGTGATAAAGTCAGGGAAATTAAAATATAATGCCTTGTACACACAAACAGTATTGAAAGCCCTGTGACTGCACCACCTTAAAATTTATTCCCTGACTTATGGTCTAATACACCATTGGAGCTAAAGGAAATGTATAAGGTATGTTCAACAAGCATGCATTTTCAACATTTCATTTGATGCAATTCTCACATTTTTTAATATTTTACTTTGCAGTTAGTGTTAAAAATAACGTTTTGCCAATTAGCCAGCAGAGGGAGCTCCCAGTCTCTCAGTACTATTACTTTTTCTCTACAAAAAAATGTTGAGAATGGGCAAAGGCCACAAAGGGAATGCATTGTTTTTGATGACTCATGGACTTGCATTGTCAGAAGGAGGAATAAAGCACTGTGTAGTGTACAGCCTGTGTATGTGATCAGCTAACATGGCTATAATTATAATATATATAAACATAAAGCCATGAAGGAGGAGGATAGCTAAGGTGAGCATTTATTGTCTCTAGTCCTTGTGCTGTTGGCCACCTGCTTTTTTTTTTTTTTTTTGTGGATATACTATCTTCTAGATCTGCTCCAGCTCCCTTCTAGCTCTCAACATTATACTGTTTGCATATCACCATGGCTGTTCTAGGAGGTTAGGTTGTGGTTACATATCACACACAAGTGTTAGTGTGCTACAAAGAAAAAAATAGAGAATCTTGTCACATGGCCATTATAATTTTTTTCCATCCTCTTTCTCTCCGTGTACCTTGCTGTTTCATTGCTCAGGCTCCTCCATTCATTACAAATTAATTCTAAGGCTGTATATGGGTGGGTAGCTTTTTTTGGTTGAACCGGCTGGCTGAAGGAAAAAACACAAATGTATTCCCCTATCCGCACAAGCAAGGTGGATGGTGGAATCATTCCCACCCCTCACCAGGACATTGTATTCTAAGGCCCCTTTCACACTGGGGTGGTTTGCAGGCGGTATTGCGCTAAAAATACCGCCTGCAAACAGCCCCTAAACAGCCTCCGCTGTTTGTTCAGTGTGAAAGCCCGAGGGCTTTCACACTGAAGCGGCGCACTGGCAGGACGGTAAAAAAAGTCCTGCCAACCGCTTCTTTGGAGCGGTGAAGGAGCGGTGTATTCACCGCTCCTGCCCATTGAAATCAATGGGACAGCGCGGCTATACCGCGGCTATAGCCGCACTGTACGAGCGGATTTAACCCTTTTTCGGCCGCCAGCGGGGGGTTAAAACCGCACCGCTAGCGGCCGAATACAGCCGCAAAAACGACGGTAAAACAGCGCTAAAAATAGCGCTGTTTTACCGCCGACGCCCCCACCGCCCCAGTGTGAAAGGGGCCTAACAGCGGGACTCTCTGCTGGCAGAATACACTGATCAGCAGCTGTAAATGATTGCCTGCAGCCACTGATCAATTAAAGTATTCAGTGTGCTCAATCCACAGAATTTAACCTACTGATTGACATTTGTTGAACAGGGAGGGCTGACTACACTGAAACGGGTGCTGAAACATTCCAAATATTTGTCAGACTGCACCCAGCCTAAAGCCTTGTGCACACAATCGGATTTTCCGCAGACAAAGCATCAGACTTTTGTCTGAAGGGTCTTGGCCATGAACTTGTCTTGCATACAAACGGCACACAATTGCCGGCCAACAAACACAAACATAATGACGTACTACGTGGCTTTTCAGCTCTTTAGCGCCACCCTTTGGGCACCTTCTTCTAATGTTGTGTTTGGTGAGCATTGATTTCGAGCATCCGTGTTTGTACTTTGGACTTTTGTCTGATGGACTTGTGTACACATGATAGGGAAATCTGACAACAGACCGTTGTCCATGGAAAATTTATAAGCCTGCCTTCCAACATTTGTTCGCAAAAAATCCAACAACAATTGTCCGATGGAGCGTACAAATGGTCAGATTTTAGGTCAACAGTCTGTCAACATACAATTCCCATCGGAAAATCCGATCGTGTGTACGAGGCCTAACTCTCCTGCATGCTAATCTTACAGAGCTGGCCATTGTAACAAGAACAGTCTATACCACCAGATACCATGTAAAGGCAGTAGCTGACTTGTAACAAGATTAATTAAGGCAGTGTATTAAAGCATAAACTATATTTCTAAATTATGTTAGTTATGGCTAGTGTAGGAAATGGTAGATCCCCTGTCAGGTTTTCTTTTCTGTCTGGGACCCATTAGGGGGATTTTCCCCTTATATCCTGTTAGAGACACAACAGGAAATGGGAAAAAATCTCTGCAAGGTTTTCCCCTCTATTCTTATTTCAATGCCAAGTGTCATTTTCTAACTCAGTGACAGGAGTCACCATCATAAACAGAAAGGGTACAAAGCCCCAGCAAGGACTTAACAAAAAAGGAGACAACAATTTATTGCCCCCCCAGGCAGAGGGTCTAACTGCCCCCTGGTCTACCCAAAACTAACATGTTAGCTTTTGATACATTTTAACAGCATTCTTCCAAAATAAATACAACCTTTAAAAGAGAAGTATGGAAATCCATTTTTTTTTTTTAAATCATACCTTCTGTACCTAGCTGGATGCAGCATTTGTCCCCTGCTCTAACACTGAGAACCGAGAGAGCAAACGCTGCCGATCACTCGGTTCTCACAGCTCCCTGAGAAGAGAGTCTCCCTGAGACTGTCAGTCACCGTCTCTCTGCTCTGCCTCCCTGCGCTCACTGGAGCACTGGGCTGTGGAGGAGGCGGGAGCAGCCGGCTCAGGATCTCAGCAGCTCGCTCAGATCCTGAGCTGGGTGCTGGATCAGGCATGTGAGGGGATCCCAACTTCATTGTCGCAATCTTGCCCGAGCCTGCACTGGCTCTGTGATGTCAGCAGACAGCGGACATCAGCCCGCTGTCTCCTGAAAACGGTCCACAAGAGAAGTACAGCCAAACGAGCATGAGAATGCATTACATGTGCACCTTAGAGGGCGATGACGTAACTCATGGGTAATACAGGGGGAACTTACCTCTTGTGCTAGTGGAAGAACTTGGGGGGGTGCACTCCGTATCCGTTGTCGAATTGCAGGGCGCCTTCACCACCTCATCTTCAGGACAGCTAAAAAAATAATTGTGTTGATGAGAATAAAAACAATTAGATGGAAGTCTGAAATAGATTTATTTTAAGCATTTTAGACAATTCTAACAGAGACCGGAAAATGTAATTAAAATGTATCTAAAACCAAAAAGATTTTGTTTTTAGTTTTGGATTTAGTAGTGAGGGGTTAAAACCCTTGTCATATTTGTAGATCTGTCTGTGTCCCTATTATGGAGACTCTTTCAATTTGCCCTGATGACCACTGGACCTGAAAGCATTGAAGAAATGCAAACATTTGAGCTGTCACCAGAAGAGGAACAGAGGGGAAATCCCAACTGGGACACTTGTTCTTCTCATAACTGTCTAACATGGACTTTTGTCACTTTGGAGAGATTTCCTCTCACTTCCTGTTGTATCTACAGGAAGTGCCCACCAATGGAACACAGAGGGCAAAAAATAAAAAATCTGACGATGGTTTTAACCATTCCCTACTTTATCCAAAATGAAAAAAGTTAAAATGGACACAGACACCACTCCCAATTTGACATCCGTGTGGGTACAGGTGCATGTGTGTGTCTTTGAACACAGTGTGAGTTTGGGAGACCGCACCTGCACCCACATGGATGTCAAATTGGGAGCAAGAGCTGTACAACCAGCCTTACAGTGGTTGCTAGTAGATACATACCCCCACACACATACACACACATCAGTGGTAGGGTTGCACCGATACCACTTTTTTAAGACCGAGTACAAGTACCGATACTTTTTTTTAATGTCATGTGACAGTGGCACTAATATGCAGCACTGATGGGCACTGATGAGGTGTGGAGTAGACTGTGTCCAGTCCCAGTCCCCTTCTCAGCAGCCTCAGCTGCACTGAAGATGAATGGACAGGAGACAGAGGCTCCTCTCTCCATTCATAAACTGAAGCATCGTAAATCACAGTCAGTGATCATTGACTCTGTTTATTCAGAAAAGGAAGGAGCCAGTAAATTACATATTTACCGGCTCCTTCCTTCCGCTCTCTATCCTAAAAGATCTGCGGCAGGGAGGGGGCGGAGGGGGCAAAGGATGACAGAAGGAGCACAGAGGAGGACACAGAGGGGAGCTGGAGGAGGATACAGGAGACATTTGGGAACGATCGGTGCAGCGGTGGGAGGGGGGGTTACCAGTAACGATCTCCCTGTGTGGCTTTTAATAAAGCAGCTGAAAGCCATGGAGGGGAGAGGAGGAGAAGCGGCTGTCCGCTTCTTTATTGAAAGCCACACAGGGAGATCAGTGATTATAACTTCCCCTGTCGCCGCACCAATCGTCCCTGAGTGTCCAGGTATCGGACTAGGCATCGGGAGCATTTGCACGAGTACAAGTACTCCTGTAAATACTCGGCACCGATACTAGTATCGGTATTGGTGCAACCCTAATCAGTGGTACCAGAAAAATTTAATTGTTTTACTTTAATGTAAATTAATGTACTTTAACAAAACCGCACTTTAAAAAAACCCTGCAAGACAATGGCATCTTGTGCTAGTATGCATCACATATAAGCACATTATAAAATACTTACATTAGAACGAAGCCCTCCAGCGGTGCGCTGTCACCGCTGACAGGGCTTCCATCTTCACCCAGTCTTCCTTCTGGGTTTGAGCCACAATGACGTCACTCCCCCATCAAAGCCGCGGCACGGAGATCTGAAGGAATAGCACAGGTACGCCATCCCTTCAGAGCGCATGCAGCGGTGACCTCACCAGCTGCATGCAGAATATCTCCTAAACAGTGCATGTTTAGGAGGTATTTGCTGTGCCTACAGGTAAGCTTATAATAAGGTACAAGTCAAAAAGAAGACTTTACTACCACTTTAACTTTAAACTGATGAGTAGTAATGTTCGAATTTGTTACCTATTTTAAACCCAGATGCATTTTTTCTTATTTAATCAAGCTAAGGTCCAGCAAAAAGCTGCATAACCAGTTGCAACATATATCAGGAAGCTGTTTTATCAGCCAGGAGATTTGTATTTCTCTGCATCCCAAAGCTTTGGCTGATTAAGGGTATGCAGACAGAAACTCTGCAGTGCGGTTGTTCTTGTACACCATCCACATCGTTGCGCACTGTATCGCTGTCACCTTGTAGAGAATTGTCTGATGTACAACACAATGACAACTCACCTGCCTGTACAGGGCATGCAGATCTCACATGGCTGGTCTGAAGGACAGAAGGTTCCCTTCTTGCAGTGGCAGACGGTGTTCTTATTGACGATACAGTGGGACACTTCTTCCTGATCTGTAATGACACAAATTTAAAGTACATTGAGGGTTCATATGTACTAGAGCATACATGCGAGCATACCTCGGATCTTTTTCTCAGTCTGGTTTTACAATATAGCATACTTGTGTTTATAGGCTCAGTCCTGATATATACAGTATGTCACAAAAGTGAGTACACCCCTCACTTTTTTGTAAATATTTTATTATATCTTTTCATGTGACAACACTGAAGAAATGACACTTTGCTACAATGTAAAGTAGTGAGTGTACAGCTTGTATAACAGTGTAAATTTGCTGTCCCCTCAAAATAACTCAACAACAGCCATTAATGTCCAAACCGCTGGCAACAAAAGTGAGTACACCCCTAAGTGAAAATGTCCAAATTGGGCCCAATTAGTCATTTTCCCTCCCCGGTGTCATGTGACTCGTTAGTGTTATAGGTCTCAGGTGTGATTGATGAGCACTCTCACTCTCTTATACTGGTCACTGGAAGTTCAACATGGCACCTCATGGCAAAGAACTCTTTGAGGATCTGAAAAAAAAGAATTGTTCTAAATAAAGATGACCTAGGCTATAAGAAGATTGCCAAGACCCTGAAACTGAGCTGCAGCATGGTGACCAAGACCACACAGCGGTTTAACATGACAGGTTCCACTCAGAACAGGTCTCGCCATGGTCGACCAAAGAAGTTGGGTGCACATACTCAGTGTCATATCCAGAGGTTGTCTTTGGGAAATAGACGTATGAGTGCTGCCAGCATTGCTGCAGAGGTTGAAGGGGTGGGTGGGTCAGCCTGTCAGTGCTCAGACCATACGCCACACACTGCATCAAATTGGTCTGCATGGCTGTCGTCCCAGAAGGAAGATGATGCACAAGAAAGCCCGCAAACAGTTTGCTGAAGACAAGCAGACTAAGGACATGGATTACTGGAACCATGTCCTGTGGTCTGATGAGGCCAAGATAAACTTATTTGGTTCAGATAGTGTCAAGTGTGTGTGGCGGCAACCAGGTGAGGAGTACAAATACAAGTGTGTCTTGCCTACAGTCAAGCATGGTGGTGGGAGTGTCATGTTCTGGGGCTGCGTGAGTGCTGTCAGCACTGGGGAGCTACAGTTCATTGAGGGAACCATGAATGCCAACATGTACTGTAACATACTGAAGCAGATCATGATCCCCTCTCTTTGGAGACTGGGCCGCAGGGCAGTATTCCAACACAATGACCCCAACACCTCCAAGACGACCACTGCCTTGCTAAAGAAACGGAGGGTAAAGGTGATGGACTGGCCAAGCATGTCTCCAGACCTAAACCCTATTGACCATCTGTGGGGCATCCTTAAATGGAAGGTCTCTAACATCTACCAGCTCCGTGATGTTGTCATGGAGCAGTGGAAGAGGACTACAGTGGCAACCTGTAAAGCTCTGGTGAACTCCATGCCCAAGAGGGTTAAGGCAGTGCTGGAAAATAATGGTAACCACACAAAATATTGACACTTTGGGCCCATTTTGGACATTTGGACTTAGGGGCATACTCACGTTTGTTGCCAGCGGTTTAGACATTAATGGCTGTGTTGAGTTATTTTGAGGGGGCAGCAAATTTACACTGTTATACAAGCTGTACACTCACTACTTTACATTGTAGCAAAGTGTCATTTCTTCAGTGTTGTCATATGAAAAGATGTAATGAAATATTTACAAAAAATGTGAGGGGTGTACTCACTTTTGTGAGATACTGTATATACAGCATACCTGTGTTTATAGACTCAGCCCTGATTTACTAATAACATGCCTGTGTTCATAGACTCAGTCCTGATTTATATACAGCATATCTATGTTCATAGATTCAGCCCTGACTTTATATAGACCTACATGTGTTTAATCAGCAATTGCTGACTTACTTATGGAAAGAAAAATCTAATTTCCTGGCTGTGAAGCTAATACAGTAATTTCAACACCAAGTACTGACGCACTTTACATATAATGATTACCGGTAGTACTGACTTCACTGGCTGCATACTTGTTTTTGGTGTGGTCTCAGTAGCAAGCAGAGATGAACCCTGCCATGTTGACTCTTTTATATATGTACTATATCTGTTCTTAGCAGGGATCGGCAGAGTGATACCCGCTGAGCAAGCGGTGTCAGGCAAACGGAGGTGCCCGTGTGTACTGGAGTCGGTCCGACAGAAGCCTTTTGGCCTCATGGGAAAAAAAGCACATTATCAAGAATGAATCCAAAAATCGCAATGCAACGCTTAAAATGAATGTCAATGCGTGTCAATAAACTTGTGTTTTGAGCGCATTGAGCCCTTAAAATATGTTGCACATGTACAGATTTCCAACTAACATCATCAGGGCATTTACACTGATTACACAGAAACATTTGCCTCATAGGATGTATTATGGAGGCTTTTTAGAAGCCACAAATGAAGGTGAAACAGCACCTTTTCTATGAAAAACAGAAACCAAACACGGGCGTGAACCTAATTATTGTTGTAGTTAAGCATAAAATGCTCTGTCTTGCCCAGATATCATTTTTAAGAAGGCACCAAGGATCGTTCCAGATGAATAAAGACTTGCCAGATTCAACTCCCATTATCAATAGAAGAGTGACACATCTCTGGTCCAGACAGTGATGGAACAACTCCATAGGATAATGTACGTTTCATTTTATGGATTCTGTCCCTGGAAAAATGCTACTATTGAGAGCACTGCCAATGTGACATTAGACTAAGCATCATCTCAAGGTTCTGCGACTTTCACAGAAGCAGGAAGCTTATGGCCTTGTTCTCTATTCCTGGAATGTCTGACAATGCAAACTCTTTATAACAGCAGGTCATTAAAGAGGAACTGCAGTCTGCTCACATAATTTGTAATAAAAACATCTTTGCTATTCTGAAGCTTCCCTCCAACCACTTTGCATATTATTTTATATATACTGTGATTCAGTACTTGCCAAATATGCTGCAGAAATCTCCCTCCACTGAGTCTGGCCGCATCCATTTCAACTGTGGGCAGCTGACGCTGCTGCCTGTTTACTTCCTGGATTTACACAGACACACAGAGGCACACCCCCTCTGCAGCCCTGCAGCTTTCATTGGCCCTCTTATGACTCACCCCCCCTCCCTTCCTTGGCAAACTCTTACAAGAGTGAGAGAGAGAGAGCTGTGCATGATATCATTAGCCTAGGCTTTTTACCAGACAAGAAACAGGAAGTGGGCAAAAAAAAAATGTTTTACTATCCAACGTTAAAGCAACAAGGGCAGAGGATTTATTAGATAGAAAATTGAAAAAAAAAATGACTGAAGTTCCAATTCAATAATACTTGTTGCATTCAAATTTGTGTTTATAAAGAAAGTACTTACCATCACGGCATATGTCGCATCTGAGGCACTCAGACAACCCTGAAGCATATTGGCTGAAAGTACCTTCCTGGCAAATCTCACACGTTCCTCTTGTGTACGGCACAGTGCAATCCTGTTTGACATAAGTACCTTCAAAAGAAAAAAAGGTTAATCAACATTCTGATCAATTTATAAGAGCTGGTTGATTATGCAGAGAGAAAATCCCCACTGGAGGACATGCAGGACAGTGAAGAGAAAACAGGAAAGGAACTAACGCTTTATACCAAAAGTGTATCTGTGGCTGCTCTTAGGATACTCATTGGAGCATACCCCCACATATTGAACCTGGTAATATGTTTTATGTGGTGTGGGGATACCTTCCATCCACAGGGGGCTTTAATACTAGTTATTCTATGTTTTCTCTTTATGTTATTGTATGCATACATTGTGCATATGAGCCATTGTGGCTCTCTACCTGTGTTTTTTTTTCCCTTCTCAATACTAATTGCTTGATTCTTTTGTATTGTGAAAACGTTGAAAAAAAAAGAATAAAAGCGGAGTTCCACCCACTTTTACAAGGTGGTCTTAAACTAAATACCACCCCTCCACCCCTCATTTTTGGATATCTATATAACAGTCAAATAAATCAAAATAATTTGTTTCAGCTGCTTTTCTCTACAGATCAATTAAACCTAGGGAGACAATAAGATGTATAGTGCACTCCTTTCATAATATACCAGTAATAAAAGAGACAAAAACCTTCAGAAAAATCATCTTTATTCCGAGCGTACCACCCTGGAATCCCCTGAATGCTGGGCGTATCAGCATTCAAATACCAACTAAAACCCCAACCCAAGTTAAATCTCAGGCATTTCTCAGGTATGCCATGGAGACATTTTTCTATAGACATCTAAGGTGCATGCATTGCATTGTTGGGTGTGGATCTAGTATACCTTGTATTTCCATACTGAGCATGCTCTGTATTCTGGATGCTTGCGGTTTGGAAGGAAGGAATCAGTCTATGTACCATTATTATTGGGCCCTTTTTTCATTAAACTATGGACTTGATAACTTGGCTGATACTTGGCTAAATTGTTGTTGCTAGTTTTTAGGCTGAAGAGGCAATGGAGGACACAAGGCCAAGTGATAGATGATAGAAGGTCACATAACCTATCCCAATTCTTTAGTTCTCTATATCCTCTAACTGCTGCAACTTGGTTATCTCTAGCAAGTGTGCTAATAGGCAAAAGAAGACTGTTTGAAGGCAATATTGTGTATAATACATCTAAGCGTTGGAATGGAGAAAAATGTATTGCGTTACCCACAGCAGCTCACATTTTTTTACTTGGTAGTCTTTAAAGAGGAACTAAACTGTCCTATATTTTACAGCCAAGGAAGCTGCCATGTTAGAATTTATTTCATCTTCAGTTGCCATGGTGCTGTACATGTGATCAGCTACGACATCAGCCATTTGATGGCTTTACAGTTTGGCTGAGAGCTAACATAAGCACACTATAATATATTATTATTATTTAAGGTACTTATATGGCGCCGTCAATTTACACAGCTCTTTACATATACATTGTTCATTCACATCGGTCCCTGCCCTCAAGGAGCTTACAATCTAAGGTCCCCAAGTCACATTCATACATACTAGGGCCAATTTAGACAGAAGCCAATTAACCTACCAGCATGTCTTTGGAGTGTGGGAGGAAACCCATGCAGGCACAGGGAGAACATACAAACTCCAGGCAGGTAGTGTTGTGGTTGGGATTCGAACCAGCGACCCTTTTTACTGCTAGGCAAGAGTGCTACCCACTACACCACTGTGCCGCCCATGTATAACAGTCATCACTCACACCATGCCTTGAAAGTAACTGTTTTGTTAAACAGTTAAATCGGTGGGTTTAGTTCCACGTTCAAAAAAACAAAAACAAATAACTACCATCTGATTGGCCCATAAGGGCAAAACTATCTTCCTCCACTGCATTATGCATCCTGTGCAAATGACAGTTCCAATTATGAAATTATAGTCTTGATATAAAGTTTCCGCCAATAGGAAAACGCCCAGAGAGGTGTGTGATATTACATTCATTCTTGAAGCCATAATTAGCAATGAAAGTTTGAACAATTTAATACACAGGTAATTCCAATCATTCTAATCTAGGTGGCAAGCACTCTGTTAACCACTTCAGCCCCGGAAGAATTGGCTGCTCAATGACCAGGGCATTTTTTGCGATTCAGCACTGTGTTGCTTTAACTGACAATTGCGCGGTCGTGCGATGCTGTACCCAAACAAAATTGACACCTTTTTTCCCCCACAAATAGAGCTTTCTTAGGGTGCTATTTGATAATCTCTGCGGTTTTTATTTTTTGCGCTATAAACAAAAAAAGACTGACAATTTTGAAAAAAAAAAACACAATATTTTGTACTTTTGGCTGTAATAAATAGCCCCAATTTATTTTTAAAAAAAGCAAATTTTTTCTCAGTTTAGGCCGATATGTATTCTCCTACATATTTTTGGTAAGAAAAAGCACAAAAAGCGTATATTGATTGGTTTTCGCAAAAGTTATAGCGTCTACAAAATAGGGGATAGATTTATGGCATTTTTATTATCATTATTTTGTTTACTAGTAATGGCGGCGATCTTCGATATTTATCTGGACTGTGATATTATGGCTGACATATCAAACACTTTTGACACATTTTTGGGACCACTGGCATTTATACAGGGATCAGTGCTATAAAAATGCACTGATTACTGTGCAAACGTCACTGGCAGGGAAGGGGTTAACACTAGGGGGCGATCAAGGGGTTAACTGTGTTCCCTATGTGTATTCTAACTGTGGGTGATGGGACTGACTATAGGAGATGAGACATCGTGGATCCCAGCTCATAGGAACTCACAATCTCTCTCTCCTCACAGAACTGGGATGTGTGTGTTTGCACACACATGTCCCTGTTCTGCCTCTCGTGCCCGCGATCGCTCGTGGCCGGTGGTCATGAGCATCAGCACCCCCGCTGTGCAGCTGGCGTGGGTGCGCCCCTGCTATCCCGCTTAAAGGGACAGATGTACAGCTACGACGGATCACGGGATCGTGCCGACCTGCTGCAGTATAATGGGGAGCGGCTGGTCGGCAAGTGGTTAAAGGACTAGTGATCCAGAAATAGATTTCTTTCTAATACCCAATGCTTTGAGGTAAGGGAGAGCATATGACCTTCCCCATTCCTTCCAAAAGTTAGTGTTTGGGCCTGAGTGGCCAACTGCCATAACCGAACAATGTTAGGTGCGGGAAAGGAGGGGGATCATAAAAGTGTACGTAAACCTTAACAATGAACTTCTCTTTTTTGCTCCCTTTTGATCTGTTACCATTTCAATATCGGACACTTTCAGCCCCTTCCTGCCCAGGCAGATGGATTTCAGCGCTGTCACACTTTGACAATTACTCAGTCATGCAACACTGTACCCATTTGTTTTTTTTTTTCTATATAAATGAAAAAATACAAAAAAAAAAAAACAAGTTTTTCTAAGTTTCTTCATAAATAATCTTTCTTCATAAATTTAGGCCAAAATGTATTCTGCTTCATTTATTTGATAAAAATAACCCCAAATCAGTGTATATTATTTAGTCTGTAGGAAAGTCAGAGTCTACAAACTATGGTATATACAGTGCCTTGCACAAGTATTCACCCTCCTTGGCTTTTTACCTATTTTGTAACATTATAGCCTTAGTTTACTTCACCAACTTAGACAATAGTCCATGTTGGTGAAGTAAAATTAGAAAAATATATACATACAACTATTTTTCAGAAATGAAAAACTGATAATTGGCATGTGCGTATGTATTCACCCCCTTTGTTATGAAGCCCATAAAAAGCTCCGGTGCAACCAATTACCTTCAGAAGTCACATAATTAGTGAAATGATGTCCACCTGTGTGCAATCTAAGTGTCACATGATCTGTCATTACATATACACACCTTTTTGAAAGGCCGCAGAGACTGCAACACCTAAGCAAGAGGCACCACTAACCAAACACTGCCATGAAGACCAAGGAACTCTCCAAACAAGTAAGGGACAATGTTGTTGAGAAGTACAAGTCAGGGTTAGGTTATAAAAAAAATATCCAAATCTTTGATGATCCCTAGGAGCACCATCAAATCTATCATAACCAAATGTAAAGAACATGGCACAACAGCAAACCTGCCAAGAGACGGCCGCACACCAAAACTCACGAACCGGGCAAGGAGGGCATTAATCAGAGAGGCAGCACAGAGACCTAAGGTAACCCTGGAGGAGCTGCAGAGTTCTACAGCAGAGACTGGAGTATCTGTACATAGGACGACAATAAGCCGTACGCTCCATAGAGTTGAGCTTTATGGCAGAGTGGCCAGAAGAAAGCCATTACTTTCAGCAAAAAACAAAATGGCACGTTTTGAGTTTGCGAAAAGGCATGTGGGAGACTCCCAAAATGTATGGAGGAAGGTGCTCTGGACTGATGAGACTAAAATTTAACTTTTTGGCCATCAAAGAACACACTATGTCTGGCGCAAACCCAACACATCACATCACCCAAAGAACACCATTTCCACAGTGAAACATGGTGGTGGTAGCATCATGCTGTGGGGATGTTTTTCAGCAGTCGGGACTGGGAAACTGGTCAAAGTTGAGGGAAAGGTGGATGGTGCTAAATACAGGGCTATTCTTGAGCAAAACCTGTACCACTCTGTGTGTGATTTGAGGCTAGGACGGAGGTTCACCTTCCAGCAGGACAATCACCCCAAACACACTGCTAAAGCAACACTTGAGTGGTTTAAGGGAAAACATGTAAATGTGTTGGAATGGCCTAGTCAAAGCCCAGACCTCAATCCAATAGAAAATCTGTGGTCAGATTTAAAGATTGCTGTTCACAAGCGCAAACCATAACTTGAAGGAGCTGGAGCAGTTTTGCAAGGAGGAATGGGTAAAAATCCCAGTGGTAAGATGTGGCAAGCTCATAGAAACTTATCCAAAGCGACTTGGAGCTGTGATAACCGCAAACGGTGGCTCTACAAGGTATTAACTTTAGGGGGGTGAATAGTTATGCACATTGACTTTTTCTGTTATTTTGTCCTATTTGTTGTTTGCTTTACAATAAATAAAAAAAAACATCTTCAAAGTTGTGGGCATGTTCTGTAAATTAAATGATGCAAATCCTCACACAATCCATATGGATTCCAAGTTGTGAGGCAACAAAACACAAAAAATTCCAAGGGGTATGAATACTTTTGCAAGGCACTGTATATCTGAAAATTGATCAGTCTTGATGTACTGGCGGTCTATCTCATTTTAAGAGAACCTAAAATGCCAGGACAGTACAAATACCCCCCAAAATAACCCCTTTTAGGAAAGTAGACTGTACAAGGTATTTAGTAAGAGGAATGGCGAGTTTTAACCATTTAAAAGTGTTTTTTTTTATATCTGTTTAATAAGTGCAAAAAATGCCTGTTGACTTTGGCAGCAATTTGCTGAGCTTGTAACTTCCTGTGCTTTCTTCCTGTACATAAGGAGGGTCATGGAGACGAGAAATGAGGGAGGAGATGGCTAGAGGTTTGTGTTTCTTTGCTACTTATTAGAAATTAAATAATCAGGGCTGGCACAACGTTCTTGGTAATTCAGAGCCACAAAATGCACTGTGTTGTCATATCAAGGAGGAAAGTAGGAGCATGCTATATTTCTGGAACACCAACATAACCTTTCTGTACGTACAGCAAGTTTAAAGTGTAACTAAAGGCAAAACGCCATTTTCTCCAACTTTCTCTTTTGGCTATGGGACAGGAAGTAAAGGAATATCTTCCCTATGGGACACAGATGGCAAAAAAAGTGACAGGGGTTATAACCCTCCCTTACTCTATCCAAAAGTTACACTTTATAGCACACGGTAATGTCCATGTATTGCAAATATGTGTTTTTTTATTTGTCTTATGCTGTACCTCTGTGGATTTTACACTCACAGCTCCAACAGAGAGCTGTACCCGAATCACAATAGGAAGTTAGAGGAAATTTGTGCAAAGCAAGGGGCATGTCATTGGAAAGATTTCCCCTCACCTTGTGTTCTGGCGACGTCACAATTTTGGATGTACTATCACATTCTGACAATGATCACCAAGACAAGTAGAAAAGGTGGGAATCTTACTAAGGCAGGCCATACATTCATTTTCCTTCCTTCAACTCATTTAGTTTTGATGAGGGAATCCCTTTCGCAGAGCTATTGTATTCTCAGAGTGGGAGGTTTCCCAGTCCTCAAAATACAACAATTACTGCTTGCGTTATAGTTGCCGGCAGCGATTGCATTAAAAAAATCGAACAGGCTGGCTGTCGATTGATTGAATTCAGTACAACCAACCAGCTGAATTTTGATGGCCGGCTTAGGCCTCATGTACAACTGCTCCTAAACGCCCAACATTTAGGAGCAGTTGGGTGCTTTTTTCAGCTGTCCCTGAACTCTCCTCTATGTTATCTTATCAGTACATGTACACAGGGTCATTTATAGTTGTTTCGAAATGCCAAAGGCCTGTAACAGTTTCTAAACGCGTGTAAACGCGGTAACTCGTGTTTAGCCACGTTTCGTTTACAGGCATTTTTCATTTTTGACTATTTGAAAAAAATTAAAATACATTTTTTTATTTTTTATTTTTAAACGCTTCTAAACGCAAACGTGGCAAAACGCTGCAAAATTTATGTTTTTGAACGTCGGTTACTATCTGTCAAGTTAAATCATTCAGGAGAGGTTGTAAAACGTCCCGTGTGAAGCCTCAAAGGTTACAGACAGCCATTAAAAAAATGGTAGGGGTTCTACCGCTAGCCATAAACACACAGCATGGATTGAGGAATCTGCACTGCCAGCATTTGTATTCAGACAGCAGTCTAAATACCAAACCGTGGCTACATCTGATAGAATGCAATCACTGTTTGGCCAATAGTTTTCTATCTGGCTTAGTCAATATTTGAATGAACTTTTGTTGAGCTGGAAGGGGGCTGACAGGGCCATCCATTCCACAAATTTCGGCTGATTTGGCAACATTTGGACACATTTTTAGCCAGGTATGGCTAGCTTTACCATTCCCTACACCCTCCAAAAAGTTTTGGCTGTACATATAATTTAAAAAAAAACACAACAGTAAAATGAGAAATAAATATAAAATAACATGACACAGTCTGTGTCTCCCACCAGTTTCATATGAATATTTTCACGTTTAACAGTTAAAAGGCATTCTTTCACATCTCACTAATGTTCATTTTTCTGAAAGGACAGGTAAAGGATCATCCTTCTAAACAACTGTGAAAATCATTAACCACTGGAAAAACCCGTCTCCATCCTCAGAAGTCCAAATTCCCCAGATAGGAGCAGGAGGCTTGTTTCCTTCCTGTACGCTGTATATCATGTGTGCTACCTATTGTATGCAAACGACATTACACAACTTCCAGACCTCTGTTTTCAGGCTGCAAATAAAGCCATTGCTACATCATGTATTGACTTATGCAAGGCTTCGCCCTTATTTTTTTTTTTTAAGGCACAATTTGGAATTTTGTGTGAACCCAAAATTGCTATCAAAGCACATAACTGTATTATCTACTAGAATTTAGCTCATCTGGATATTGGGTTGGTCATACATGGATCCTTTTTTTTTTCCCCAACAGCCAGCAGGCAGTTTCATTGTCTTCTGATAGGAGGGACTCCTCTGCTGTCAGAATACACTGATCGGCTACAGGCACTGATCAAATAAAACATTACATACAGCCCCATTTGAATGACGCCAATCCTAAGACCTCATTCACACCGGACGTTTTTACAGCTTTTTTTTTTTGGTTTCAGGCGTTTTTTTTTCTGCGGCCATTAAACTCCCCAGCATTTTATCCTATGTGCCCATGCACACATAGGCTGTTATCAGCGTTTTTTGGCAGGGGTGTTTTCTGGCTGGAAAAAAAACCCAGGAACGAATGCGTTTTTAAGAGGAGTTTTTCCAGCTGTAAAAATGCTGTAATGCTGATAAACGCTTAAAAACGCCGATATTTGGCATTTATCCGCGTTTTTGAGCCATAGTCTTTTGTGGGAGTATAGTTTTGCTACAAAAAAAGCTAAGAAACACTGAAAAATGCTGCAAAACTCATTCTACAGCTACAGCCTTCTACAGCTAATGCTAGCCTACTGGCATTTTTATAACATCCAGTGTGGAAGAGGCCTTAGATTGGCTTCTCTCAAGCAGGAATGGCCACAGATGGTCACATACCTCCCAACATTTCAAGATGGGAATGAAGGACACCTACTAGCAAACACATGTAGGCATAGGATATGCCCCCTGCAATGCCCCTTAAAGGGGACATAACCAAAAAAAAAAAAAAGGTTAATAAAATCCACAAGTGCTTTTTTTACCACTAATATTCCTTTATATTGGCTTTTAAAATTAACAATTGCAGCAATTTAGAAATTGGATGAAAGGTTTAGCACTGGGAAACACTTTTTGAAAGATAAAAAGTGCATTTTATGTACAACTATATAGATCAGACCAAAATGAGGGAGGAGGAAAGAGGGACAGAGGGACATTGTTCCAAATCAGGGACAGTCCCTCTAAATCAGGGACAGTTGGGAGCTATGGATGGATCAAAATTTGTCCAGCCGATTTTTGATACATCTATGGCTATCTTTAGTCATGAGAAAAATTTGTTTTTTTTTTTCACTTAGGGCCCATTCACAATATTTGCAGTGACATCTCTGCACCTGAACAATGCCAGTCCCTGAGGGGCACATAAAAAAAACAATTGGTTTCTACGTGCCACATTTATACCACAATGCTGGTGTGAAGTGCAGTAAGGTGCAGACATGGTGCTTTTATTGCAAAAAATAAATTAATTGATTCCCCTATCCACACATGCAGGGTGGATGGAGGAATCCTCCCCGCTGTGCCATTTGTACCCTGACAGAGGGACTCTGTAAGAATATGCCTTTTGGCCACAGCCGGCTAATCGACAAAGGTTTTCCAACAGTTTGAATCAACATAAATCAGTTATAGATAGACTTCTGTCCAGCGGGAACAGCCATAAATAGACCGAAATTCAGCCAATCCCCGCGGAGCCAGACGAACTTCGATTTATGGGCAGCTTAACCTAAATTCCTCATTTGGCTACAGACATCTATATGTAAAAGATCATAAAGTGGAGTGAATTACCTGCTGGGCAGAGGACACAAAAGATTGGGCCATCCTCTCCGTCTACTGAATAAAACTGATCGTTCACAGATATCAGTCTTTCTGTCCTTGTAGGGAGGCCATATGCAGTTGGAAGTACCTGCAGAGAGAAGATACCACTGATCAGCTACACCAAATGCATTCAATTCATATTTAATTGCCTTGTAAAGTTTGTAGCATATCATTGTCTGAACCTTTAAAGCGTAACTCCACTTTTGTTGAGAAAAAACATTCCCCTCTGGGTGATCGATGTACATTGCAAGAATTATAACAACCTTTGTTGCAGATTCCTACCTTCTGTTATTCTGAAGAAATCACTGTTTGTTCCTCTGTGCAAAGTGGGTCTAATGGGAGTGGTTTCATAATTATCTATCAGCTGTGGAGCTGCAGAGCACTAATGAGGAAATCTGCTGGGCCTGCATTCCTTTAGACATGTTCCTATTGGGAGTATCTCACCAAAAATTAATTTTTTGTTGCAGGGGATGCCTGAAATCTGACTTGTATCTTAAGCAATTTTCTGGGAAAATTGGTGAGCCAATCACACAAGCAGGAAATTATATTTCTGGGGGGCGTTCTCTACACACTGTGTGTACAGAACAACTCCAGGTAGCCATATTGCATTGCATTTTCAGAAAATGACAGCGGCTGCAGATTGAAAAGGAAAGGTAATTTTTAATAACATTCAATTACAGTATGACTTATGTTGCAATTGTATACGCTATATTATTTTTTCTTTATTTGCTATTTTTTTTTCCCCACTCGAAAGTGGAGTTACCCTTTAATGGAGCAGTAAAGTCAAATGTAATGCATGTTTGTAGCACTGGGGTCCTGGGCTCACATAACAGAAAGCAATCTTTCTGCCCTGTCTTCACACAGTTTGCATAGTCTTCCTAAGCTTCTGGGGTCTTTCATGACCCTGAACCATGGGAGCAGATAGGAGAAGTGACTATCCCCAAGCCCCAATGTTGTGATATACAGGTATGTCCTTTCACAATAATTGGACAGACTGCACAGATCTAGCAGGGATGGGTTCCAATTTTGTCTAGTTATTCTGTATAAGGGCAAGAATAAAGGCATTGCTCCACAGTTCACTGTCTATAAGAAGCTTATATAACGAACAGCATGGTGGCTTAGGGCCAAAATAGCAGGATTCCATGTTCAACTGCCACAGGACACACTATGTGCATGGAGCATGTGTGCAGTCCCTGTGTTTGTGTGGGTTTCCTCCAGTCACTCCTTCTATCCGTATGGCCTGTTGTAAATGTGAAAATATTATTTCAGTGGGGACCAACCTTCTTGGACTCCTGTGTAGTGCTTATTTTTGGAGATTTATTGACTCAATTTTGCAGAGCCAGTACTAAAATTTAAACAACCAGGTTGGTGGCTCCACTTTTTCTGCTCCAGAAAACTAATGCAGCCTCCCTCCCCCTGCCCTGTGATTGGGCAATTAAGGAGCATTAGCATACCAGTGGGGTCATCCCTCTCCTCCTGACGGCATATGTGTGTGGGGCAAAGTCTGATTGGCTCAGAGAAATTACCTTTCTACTCTCATTCTAATGTACAGTGCATTATAGGTGGCTGGTATGAAAAATAGATTTGAATGCATACACCATTTTACCCCATCCCCTCCCCAGTACTCAAACACTCATGTGACATCGTGGAGGTGGGCATGGCCACAACCATCTTACTCTATCTCGCTAAATTTAGCTCCACCTAGCAAAAAATTCAATGTTTACTTTTTTAGTACTCTCTGTTGTTCTCATATGTATATGATATCTTATACTACTGGGTAAATCAAAATGCTTGTGTAAATATCATTGTCCCGTGCCCATGTTTATTAAAATAAATAAAAACTATTTTTTTAAGAACATATATTTGCATTTAATTTTGTAGCTTATATCTACTTTCATTTCTCCTTTGAAAGGAATGGGTTAGAGGGTAAAGTCCCGCTATGGCTCCACATTCCAAAGTTGGGTGTAATGGATAAGAGTCCAATGTGCAGGGCTGTAATCACCCGAAGGTAATCTAAAGCAACTAAGAAAAATGTTGATTTGCCATAACAAGAGTGGTAAAAGATTAATCTTTGGTTTACCGCTTTTGATGTGCAATCACTACACTTTTCGAATTAGGTTGGCCACAGATGGGTCAAACTGGTTTTGTCCAATTTGTATCTTGCTCAATGATTGCCCCCTTTGTATCTTGTTCAATTAATGATCTGCATGGCAAAGCACAGTAGAACCTTCCTAAAACAGATATTTCTTTCAACACAAATCTATAGTGGTTTGTTCTTCATTTTAGGAAAGCATTCCTTTAGCTCCTATGGTACACTCAGAACTGCTGGGTTACAGGATAGATACAGCCTAATATTACATAGCTAATTATCCCAAAGTACATACATAAGAATTCGTATAATTAAATATTATTCCAGACTTTTATGGTGCCAAAGGTTTGAGTAGCACTTTACAAAATAAGGGCAACTGTACAGTTACAATACAATACAGGAGGGTGTGGAGGGTCCCGCTCATGAGAACTTATAATCTAAAAGGGAACACAATACAAAATTATTATTATTATTAATTATTTTTGCTTACAAAAAGCAGGTTTCCCCACCATCCTGTAGATGGTACTGTGCCATGATTAGAGGCGGAGAGGAGTCTATTGGGGGAATTGTCCCTCTGTGGACTATATCAGGGTCTCAGAGAAGCCAGCTGTCTCAATGGGCACTGCAACCTCTGGAGACCTCAGACCTCAGCCATCTTGACCGGGAACCCAAGGCTGTGTTCACAATGGCGTTAGGAGGAGATGTCTGAGAGGCGTTTGACAGGCGTTAAAAATGCCTATGCACAAGATATAATATACAGCATATTGTGCTGTTCACACTAAGTGTTAGCGTCGCGCCGCTTAAAAATTGAAGCCTCATGTCCAGTCAGGAGGCATTTGAAGCCTTTCAACACCTCCCTTTCAAGTCTATGGTAACCCTCCACGAACGCTCTGGCAGGTATTTTTGGTGAGGTTTTGGTGCGATTGCGGAGCGTTAAAACTTGTTTATTCTGTCACTTTCCATTGTGGAGCAGTTTTAACGCTCATCAAACGCTACGAAACCACGCATAGGGTGTTTAGGGAGCGTTTTTAACGCTTGTAAAACTTCCCATTCTAAAGCTCATTGACGCCTGTCTGACGCCCATACTAATGCCATACAAACACTATAGGAGTGTTTGTTGAGCATCAAACATTTAGTCAAGTGTGAACAAGCCCTTATATATAGGGTCACCTGCGTCATTACGGCGAGCCTAGAGCGAGTGGTAGGTCAGGGATAGAGACCCCACTGGCTATTGAAAGTGATTAGCTTAGTGATTAGTTCCTGGCAAGAAGGGTCAGGACGCAAGGGTCATGGACGCAAATTTCGGACTCGGGAGCGCGCCCGCACGGGGACCCCCAAGGAGAGCGCTTCTCCTAGGTGGTTTCCCGATGCAGGGAGGAGCCGCGAGCGCCATTGGGGGACCCCATAAGACGAGGATCAGGGCCACTCTGTGCAAAACAAACTGCACAGTGAAGGCAAGTATGATATATATATATATATATATATATATATATATATATATATATATTTTTTTTTTTTTTTTTTAAACGAGGGTTTACAGCTTTTTTAAGAGGAACCACAGTCTGCTCACATAATTTGTAATAAAAACATCTTTGCCATTCTGAAGCTTCCCTCCAACAACTTTGCATATTATTTTTTATATACTGTGATTCTGTACTTGCCAAATATGCTGCAGAAATCTCCCTCCACTAAGTCTGGCTGCATCCATTTTAACTATGGGCAGCTGAAGCTGCTGCCTGTTCACTTCCTGCATTTACACGGACACACAGAGGCACACCTAAGTGGGCTGTAAAAGGTATTTACTGGCAGAAAAAAAAATATTTTACTATCCAAAGTTAAAACAACAAGGGCAGAAGATTTAATAGATGGAAAGTTCAAAAAATGACTGAAGGTCCGCTTTAACTTACGAAAATTCTCGTACGATAGAAAACAACTTCGGAAGTGATGTAATGTATTGGTACTTTCTATTTTAAGAACTACTGTGCTTTACCCTGGTTATATTAATATTTGCCTTGAGATGGGCTTTAATTATTATTAGTATTACAGGTACTTATATAGCGTCAGCAATTTAATGGAAGTTTTTTTTAGTCCGTCTCACCATAACCAGTCCAGTTATGCTTTCTTCTGTAATAAAGATATAAACTAACCACAAGCAAAGTAAATACATCATATCACAAGATGAAAAAATTATTTTTGTATCTCCGTGTGACGTCTCCCTTCACCCGTCCCTGTCAGTGATTTGTATCTCCTGCAGCATTTTACAAAATGTCTGTTATCAGCCATGCCAGATGGAATGACTCAAACGTGTTTTCCAGAATGCTGCAACCTTCACACAGATAGTAGCGTGTCCTCCGATGACAAGCAGGGTGTGTACTGTACTTCAGGGGCTACATGAGTAATGTGGAATGAGGACAGGAAATGTCTTTGTAACAATGTAACGCATATGCTTTAGAAAGTTTTAGGTGCTAAAGATTTTTTTATGTCGTCCTTGAGCCCTGGTTCACACTGCACAAGATTCACTGCGTTTCCTCACATCGCACTGCAAGGCAATCACACAGGGTCCATGCAATCTTCTGTGGGTGTCAATGTTAAACTAACGACACCCCCCCGAAACAGATTGCAAAATGCAGTGCGATTCCCATGCAATGCTATTCAGCTGTGTGGAAAAAAAAGGGTCCTGCGCCATTTTGGTGCGGATGCGATTTAAGCCATACACACAAATGTATGGCTCAAATCGCACCGCACAGACATCACATTGATGTGCACAGGAATGCAGTGTTTTGCACGCACCAGTGTGAACCTAGCCTAAAGAAGAAGGAAAATAATAAAGGACCCCAGACTAATATCTTCTCGTATTCTTTGTTATACAATTGACAAGTTAGCAAAAAAAATAATGTTTTTGTGCTTGAGTGTTTTTGAGCGTGAGCTCTGTGGTCCTACCTGAAATAAACAGTTGACTTTCTTTGTGTGCAAGAACCACAGAGCTTACAATTCAGAGCTACAAGATAGCATCGGTACAACATTGTATTTTTTCTTGCTCCTCTTGTAACAAAACAAAAAAAAAAAAATGTGTTGCCCAATTAATCGCATTTTGGTGACCCGGCTGATTACAAGCTGTGCTGTTGTAGTAAAGCTGCATGTCCAGACATGCCCTGTCAGTCTAATATACAAGATTTCCTCACTTGGCGGCATACACTTTAACAACACTTAAAGTTGAAATCCAGCCAAAACCGTTTTTTCTCCTATGGTTTGTAGGTAGGGAAGTGATAAAACTTTTGTCATTTTATGTCAGGAAGTCCAATGCCAAGAGAATAGGAAAGGCTACTGTGTCCCTGTTGGGGGAATTTTCTACAAATTCCTGTGGTGCCACCTGGACAGGAAATGATGAAAAACCTCTCCAATAGGAGTACAGATATCTTAAAAAAAAATTAATAGAGGTTCTAAAATCCCATGCAATATCCAAAATGGCTGCAGTTCCACATTAAAACAAACCCGTACCTTCCCAAATCTTACAAAACCTACCACAGAGGTGTATAAAGTATATGAGCAGGGCCCTCTATTTCCTCCTGTATTGTATTGTAACTGTACCGTCTGCCCTCATGTTGTAAAGCGCTCCGCAAACTGTTGGAGCTATATAAATCCTGTAAATACATAAATATAAATATATATATATATATATATATATATATATATATATATGTAAATAATAATATATGCACTTTAATGTGCTAGATCTGGGAGCTGTGGGTGTCAGCTGTCAGAATACAGACGAAACCCACAGTGCAGACTTGTCATCCAACACTCACATTGCAGATTCGTCTATCCATGCTGTTTACCATGGATGGGGGAATCAAGTTACATCTGTTCAGTAAACAAGAAATCCTACATCCTTTAGCCTACATCAGTGTTCTCCAAACTGTGGCCCCGGGGCCAGATGGGGCCCTTTGCTTGCTTTTATCTGGCCCTTGGGGCACTGTTTCCATCCACTGATACCAACAGTGGGGCATAATTTCCCCCCACTGATACCAATGAAGGGGCAGAATTCCTCCCAATGACACCAATGATGGGGCACAATTCCACCCAATGACACCAACAATGAGGCGCTATTCCTCCCAATGACACCAAAGATGGGGCATTGTTTATTCCCACTGACGTTGAGACCTTTTCTACTCCCAATGTCCACAGTCTGACCCCCCTTAAGGACAGTAAACTGGCCCTTTGTTTAGAAAGTTTGGAGACCCCTGGTCTACATAAAGTGCTGATAGATCCTTCGGAAAATACTATACAAATATCAGATTACTGAAAGTCAATATTTGTATAGGCATAGGCAGGCACCTCACTCTGCACAACAATGGTCAGACCTGGCAATTGGTTGCTCAGACACCAAGCACTGTGGTGGGGGTAAAGGGGCTACTACACTGTTCTTATGCCAAAAGTAATACTTCACAAGGCTTCTACAAGGCATTTAAAAGAGTATATGAAACCAAACCTTTTTCACAATTTTGATAGCATGAGGAAGGATCAGAATCCCTCTTGTGGTTTTATTGCTCTCTGGGACTCCATTAGATAGATTTACCCCCACTTCCTTCCCTGCTAACAACATTTTCACCAAACAATAATTGAAGGAATATCTGAAACTGGGATCCAGACAAAAAAAAAAGAACCTTCCCCTATACTACTAAAGATAAGCCTTTTTACTAATGTATTGCTGTTGGAGAGTTGCTCTCACTTCCTGTCTGATAAAACATGATCAGCAGGACAGGAAGTGAAGATAAATCGCTATAATAGAGCCTCGGATAGCAGCAACCCCCATGCCAGGGCCCTAACCCTTCCACACTCTATAGAAAATCAAGAAAAATTATTTGGATTGAAATACACTTTCAGTAGAATCCTGGAAAGTTGAGGATGAGATCTGCCATTTTATTGGACCTACTATACAGGTTTGCTTTTAGGTTTGTGACTTTAGCATTGATACATTGTTGCTTTAAAGTGAACCTGTCACAATCATACGAACAACAAGCATATACTGACTAATCTCCCTTTTTTTGGGAGGAAAAGTAGCATGATCTCAAGTGACTTCCACTGGTGAGGAGTTCAAGTCTTCCTAAGAAATGTGTTTAGGTTTATTCACACCACAATGTGTGCAGTACTTCCTTCTGTACAGCGCACTACCACCAGAACACACAGACATGAATACCACAAACAATGCTCTGTGCTACGTTGTACAAAATAGCGAAATACTTATTTTTTCTCGCATTAAGGTGTGCAGACAGCCCATTCAAAACGAATGGGCTGCCTAATGCAATGCATCTCAACACACAATGTCTGAATTTAGGTGTGTGTGCGTTATGGTAGGCCTAAAATATAGCTCATGTTACTATGCTTACATGCTACTTTGGGGCAGAGTCATCACTCACAGCTAATTACCTTGAGCAAGAGCATGCATAGGTTACTAGCTACATGAGGTGGTCATTTTGCCCGCCCAAACAGTCAAACGCAAATGCAATCTCTGGAAGGAGTCCCTGTCCCGTTTTGCCCCTCCCTTTGGTTGCTAGGACGCTGGAGCAGCAACCAATGTGCAGCTGTGGGTCATTGGTTGCTAGGAGGATGGTGGCTGGGCCACACAGCATCACTGGCTGCTAGGACACTGGGATGTACAGTGTTAATGGTTGTTATGTTGCATGCGGCCGCCTGCATCATAACAACCAATGGGGCTGTGCGGCCCAGCCAATGGTGTCCTAGCAACCAGCTCAGTAATGCTGCTGTGTGTATACAGGGCAATGTTACTGAGCTGCAGCGAGCGCTGCCTGGGGTGGTCACCTCATTCTGCCTCATTGGTGGCATGCCCTTGACCCTGAGATTTACCACCCTAAAATTAGCCCACCAACCCTCATTAAGTCAGCCACATTTATATGTGTAAAAGTTTCTAACCCCTGTCAACATGGAAGGACATTAGGCCATGTGTGTGCTATGTCTCCTGTACATAGTATCAGAAGATTATGTCTGTAAACAGTATTTGCATTTCCACAACATGAAAACCAGAATAGTAGCCACTTTCTATTCTGTCTCAGAGTGAGAACCTGTGGTTACAGAGCAGGGCCGGGGTGAAATCTGAGGTTACATGACACAGAAATGAATGCAGACTGGCAATGAAAGAGTCTTACAATGGTAACGTCACCTCACACCAAATCAGTGTTCATTTTGGCATCAAATTTGGATTCAGTTTTAGTCATAGTCTTTCGTTTTAGTCACATTTTAGTCATCTGCAATTGTTTTAGTCATATTTAGTCGACTAAAATCTAAAAAAGTACATTTTAGGTGACTAAAATCATGAAAATGAATGATGAAAATGTTTTCGTCAACAAAAATGAACACTGCACAAAACTTGACTTCCTGAACACCGCCCTGCGTTCTCTCGCAGTACTGAGGTCATGAGAGAAATATGTGGCCTGCCATCGCTAAAACCAACCTAAACCAGAATGTCTAGTTCTTATGAGGTGGTAGAAGTGTTTGTACAGTCACAGCGCGGCTCCATTCAGCTGCAGCTTTTACAGACACATTCGCTATGACCGCATTCCACACATAGGTGTTCATCGGCCACATTCTGCTCTCCCCCACCTCACATTATACACCTCGCCCATTACATTCCCCACAGGAGATGGAAGCCAGCAGGTCACCCAGTATATGTGGTATCCATAAAGATTATGCAGACCCCAAATCCTCCCTTGTAATAAGCCTCCTCCTGCACTGCAAGGATGAAATGCTCCCTATGTCTAGGGGTACAGAAACAGGCAGGATTACTTATCCCCTACTCCGGCCTCCTCCGACCTTGCCTGGGGGTGGATGGGGTCAGTCACACCGCTGCACTGGACGGTTGAACTTGCAATCAAACTGAATCTGGAGCCAAAGTTAAGCTTATCTCTAGTTAGGGGCTGGGGTTACTTTAGGTCAGTGAGGATAAACAAAAAGGATAAGGGTACTTTCTCTGAAATTGCACATATCCAAATTGTTTATGTATTTAAAACTTTAAAAAAATATATTGGATACAGCAAGAAGGGCCAAAAGTTTTACTAGTTTATTTTGTGTAACTTAAAGTGTAACTATCAGTCACATCCATGCCCACAGAGAGCTTTACCCATACCGCTGTGCTTAGTGTGCCATGTGTATAATGGTGGATTACAAATGCCTTGTTTCTATTGAGCGGATCGGTTCGGGTCCGTACAGTTTGGAAGGCCTAGAATGGTCCGGCCTATTCAGGTGAGTGTTTCCACTGCAAGTCGGACCGCCAGGGGCCATACGTGGGTTTAGAAGAAATGCCTAGCATGGCGTCACACGTCCGCCAATCAGTGGAATGTATCGTAGCTCCGCCCTAATCGAACCGTTCCATTTTCTATGGCCCCACATCTGAAGCAGGACCCAGATTGGTGCGTTTCGGTTCGGTTGTATGGGCCGCTTTCATAATGGAAACACTCAAAATAGCGTACCGTTCCGAACCGAACCGCTCAGTGGAAACAAGGCAAAAAAGAGAGCATCACAAGCCGCTACCCAGGTCCCAGACTCCAGGGGGGCCCAGGGGTATGCTAAAAAATGTTCATACTCCCGTACATTTCATATAAATTAATTAGCGTTTAGACTTTTTATCAGAGTTAGATCAACAATGTCAGGCTTTGTATCTCGCGCCATGTACCTGGAAGAAGTGTTTGATAATATACTTTATGCTACTATATTATATCAAAATGTCTATAACAAAGCATATAACATTTGTACAACTCCAAAGTTGGGCTGACTTTGGAGTGCAACTTTGGATGGGTGCAACTTGGATACGACTTTGGCTTTGACCAGTGATAATGGACAACTGTTGCATTGTATAACATTCAGGTATGACTTTCATGAAAGTCGGACCAAAGTAGAGCATGAACTACTTTGAAGTGGCTGTAACTTTAAGTCGTACATAAATGAATGGTTATCATTGGAAAACATGGTGAAATGACTTC